>NC_091491.1:34809059-34954059 GCF_947461875.1 Haliaeetus albicilla
TCATAGCTTGCTGGTGAAGATGGTCAACCAAAGCAAAACTTCTGTCATGATCTATTAATAGAGAATAAGGATTAATGAAGGATTATGTCATAATGAGTCTGCCTGCAGAGTTGCTTCAGTTCTTGTCCTTTACTGCCAAAATACAGTTCTCATTTCCAACAAACAAAGTCTATCTGAGAGAAAGCACAGAGCCCCTTTAGAACTGGAAAGTCCTGTGCATAATAATGAATGACTAACTCTTCTTTTGCCAAAGCGCTTCAGCACTTTCAATGTCATAGGTCAAAGCAGTGATTCAGAGGGGGCCTGATCCTTATCTAAGCTTTTGCAACAAAATTAGAATGCACTGTATCCTTATTAAAGAAATGTTTGTTCCACCATCAATGAAATGAAAAGAAAGTGGCTCAATGCAGTTTTGCAAATCACAGCAATAAACTGCTTGAGTTAACTGCTTTATTACAAATATTTAATTATTCTGTATGTTAAAGATCTTGCATTTGTAAAGACAAAATTAATAGTATACTCAATAAGCTATTTGGATTTGCATGCATCTGTCATGCGGTATTTTATCAAATGGATTGACACCAGTAGCCTTCATGTTAAAAAAATGTGTAAAAAAAAAAAAAAAAAAAGGTAATTCACACATTTGCAGAAACTACTGCAGCTCCAGGAACATGAACAATAAAAACAAAATAAGATTTTTTGCAAATAAATTATTTAAATATTTCTTAATATTTACACACAAAGCTCCCTGCATATTCTCAATAGAAGCTGCATAAACAGAATTTATATACATAATAAAGTTGGTGATACTATGCACAGCTATTGCAGTAATATACACAGCTATGCCAGTAACTATCTGTGTGATAAAGAAGTAATTTTTCTCTATTAAAGTTTTAGCTGCTAAACTCTTAATGGTTGAATTTAACTATGCTGAACAAAAACTGTCAACGCAATCCACTTTTCTTTAAAACATTTAAAGCAACATGGAAGGTTCTTTTTTTAATATGCAATAGTGATTTAATAATTAAATAGAAGTCAGGTAACACTAAGAAAAAATGAGTGAAAAAATGACATCATTACATTAGTCACTGAAAAGAAAAAGGACAAATTCAAATTTGATTTGTGTTTGTTAGAGTAGCTATAGCAGAACAACAACAACAAAAGTACATAAAGTTATACCTGATCTAAGTTAAATTTCAAATAGATTGTACCCAGAGACTACATTAAGATTGAAAAGCAAAATACTAATCTCTAAAATTAGAAAACTGATCAACTGGGATATGCATCAGAGAGATTCATCAAAGCCTTGCAACAGCCTATCTCCATTTACTGTTTAGATACAGCTAATCTACATCATTAAATTGACCATTCAGTAACTGAAAATCTGCCATGTAGGTCCCGACTTTTCATAGAAGCTTTTAAATATGTATTCGGTAACTACAAAGTACTGAATATATTTTCAGTCTTTTTATACTAAGATTTACAACTAATGACCTTAAGCAATGTCATGCATGTAAAACAAAATTATGAGACCACCCTGGTTTGAGCAGAATTAAGGTATAGAATCATACTTCATTCTCATTCAAATTTAGTAGGATAGAACAAAAAAAAAAAATCCATAGTAATATAGCTAAACCTATTTCATAGTTTTACTTTGTAAAACATGCCTCTTCACTTGTATTTTGCTATTACAGGCTCAATATAAGTAGACAATTATCTAAGCTTAATGCCAAGAATGATAATGCATTGAGCACATGCAAAATCCTTGTGCAACATCAACTACAGCCCGCAGGGATAAAACATTTATCAGTTGCTCCTTAGAGCACTAGTGGTTTGAAAATTTGGCTGCCCATGCCGACATTTAGTGAAATCATAGTTTTAGCTTCATTCAGAACCCAACACAGTAAAGCCTGATACCAGGATGACTCTGTTGGCAATCTGCCTCGCCATACCCACATGCACTGCAGGCTACTTTCTGTCCCACTACTTTCCATGAAAGAAGTCCTTTTACTTAACTGCAGTAGTTGGCACAGTGCCCCTTTCATGGACCAAACTAACCGTCATCTTGGATGTAACAAATTAGTACATTCTCAGAATAATAATAAGTATGGACATGAAAACACTATTGTTTTTACTTGGAAATGAAGTAACTACATTTTAGCTGGGTGACTTTTTCAGTTCAGCACCACAGGCAAAAATAAATCTTATAAAAAGAATGGACAATCACAGGAGAGTTGAGACACAGGCTTTCACTGTGGGTTCAGAGGTAAAAAAGCTGCTTCTCATACTGCCTGAAGAGTATACTGTAAAATAAAATTTTGACTATCAAACAATTTGTTCCTTTGAAAAAGAATTGCTGTAGGATTTTGCTACTTGATCTACAAGTGATAGAGATTTTTTGCCTGCAAAGTATAGAAATGCTTAAGTAAGCTCTATTAACATTACAATGAAATATTTTACAAAATACATTGAAAACACTAAACAGAGTAATGCAAGAACTAGACTCAAGCTAAGCATGAAAGTATGAGTGTGTATTTTCCAACTGTAAAACACAAACTTAGGTAATGTAAAATATATCTTTAGCTACAAATAAATATTTCTAAAGCATCTCGTACTTGCCATTTTATCTGGGCACTGTGATTGTAATAAAAATACATTTTTTCCTCAAGCTCTGCACATTTCATTGCACATCAGATCTTTTAAAAACAGTATCACAAAACACATTTTATAATGCTATTTTAAACTGCTGATAAAAGTAAATTCACATTGTTGTTCTCGGCACACTAGCACAGACGTCCTATGCCAAGTTCTCTGAAAAGTACAGATAATTAAAACTTTCCTGTATCATAGTCCAATACAGTAACAGCTTTCTTGCCAAACTATGATATGGAAAATTAATAGGGATTTGAATAACAAGTGCATCCCTTACTGTGTAACTCCTTAGCAGCAGATAAGACTAAATTAGTGCGAAGTGCTGACAAGTATGAAAGATTAAAACAAATATTTCTTGTAAATATGCTAAATATATTTCCATTTTATGCCATGTTCAGTCTGTGAAGCAAAAAATCCAATATATATCACGTATATTTAAAAAACCCTGAGTTTGAGAGAGTTTAAGTAATTCAATGTATTTTATGTAAAAATGTAACAATTTTACTAAACTTTCTGGTTCAAATGAGTCCAAGAATATCTCATTATAAATGGAGACAGTCCTGAAAAAGCAATCAAGCATGACTAAAAAGATCACTCTTTTACACAAAAAAATAGCCTTCTTATTTTACCCTTTGTTGGAAAGACATTTGGCCAGCCACAGGGGAAATACATAATCTACTTTTATATTCAAATAATATATTTCAAAATTCTATGCATACAAGGACCTTAAAACAATTCTGGGTGGAATATATAAGACATGGGTTTATGTGATCCTAATAACTGAATTGCTGACATGGGCTCACAATTACTTGGGGGGGTTTATTTGTTTCTGTTACTCCAAAGCATGTGTACAAGTATTTTGTCTACTAGTTATTTCTAATGTGACTTTGAAGGAAAATACCAATGGAAAGACATTGCAATAAAATACATAGGGAGATCCTGGCTAGAAAAATAGAAGTATTACATGTAAGGAGTATGCATGTTTTCATGGGGATGTTGATTATTACAGCTACCTTAATTCTGAAGCTTAATTCTGATCAAAGCAGCATTCCAGCACAAATGTCACATATGAAAAGTACCTCTTTTTATTTAAAATATACAAACCTCATTGTTAGTGCATCCTTTTATTTTTTATTTTCATATCAGATATTAAAATAAAGAGTACTGATGGTAATTTGCTTTCAAAATCTGAAGGACTAATGAAACAACATCTTAATTTTTAAGGACACTAATATGTCAGTCGATCTGGAGGGAAATTGCTTTTCAAGGCAATACTGCTGGGGTAAGAGTCAGGGAGGAGGGACGCAATTGATGTTTTTCCCTTTACTTTAAACAAGACGACTGTTATTCAGTTTCTCAATACCGAGGATTATGAAGATCAGAGTACTATACACCCCAGAAGAGGAAAAGCTTAGAGCAATTATAGTTCCCTTCTAAGTACTGTAGCACTCACTGTTGGTTTTCAACAAATAAGCACTCTACACACATCTTTCTTCATAACTGTGTGAGGTTCCTGCTCATAAAACTCACAAATATAAAAAAGGAACAGGGAATTCAATTAATTCAACATCACCATTTTCAGCCCTGAATTTTGTCACTCATGAAGAGTTAAAGTTTTCTTGTATTAGCTGGATATGTTTCCCACTTAAGCCTTTGCCAAGAAATAGCAAAGTTACAATATCAGGGCAAAGGACTGAGGAGTGAAATGTCAGCGTAACTTGCACATTCAGAGCTTCCTCTGGGCCCTTTCAGCTTATACAGCAGAGCAGGATGAATATTTGTGCTAACTACACATTTCAGTACAAAGAACCCAATTCAGAGGAAAAAAAAATCTCATACCATTTATGGCAACTGTGCACTTTACAAAATACAATTATAAATGGTTTATTCATTCATAGGGAAGAGCCTCTACAACTGTTGTGCAAGCGACCTGCCCCTCGCTGGGTTTGGTGAGCCTGATCCAAAGCCCATTGAGGGCAAGGAAGGAACTTATGTTGACTTCAGCTCTTGGGCTCCAGTATCCTTCACAAATGTTTCACATTTAAAAACAAAGAACTGTGTGACCAAGTTGGAATGCATGTTGTAGAGTTGTATGTGAAAACTGTTACTGAGGTTTAAACACCTGAGCTAAAGTTGCATATGACAGCACAGTCTGAATTTACAAGTCAGCATGAAGATAAGATGATTGTAAAAGATTCTTAGGGTTTTTGCAATTAGGCAGTTTTTTTAAAACAGCAGCTACTGGCTTATGAAGACAACAACTTTGTATGGATCATACTTGTACATACAAAGTGCCATATTTATCGTTTATTCTTTCTCATGTATCCGACAAGCACTAAAAATTTCTCACAAACACTCCCCCAAAAAAGCAAACTGATACAGCTGTATGTCCAGAGCAGTTAATAGCACAGGCAGCTAATTAATTATGTACTTATGTGTGCAACTAGCTATTCATGCAAATTATACAAGCAGTTGAGCGCGTACTTGGTGCACACAAATACTTAATTGCCCAATGTGCTGAAAGTCTTACCCAAAGTAAAAAAAGTCATATCTGACAATTGCTTTGAGCTTATATATCCTCAGGAACTATAGATCTGATTACACCTCTCACATGTGAATGACATGCCTATAAGCCATATTCATGACAACCTAACTTTTACATTATTCCAGAGACACAATATTGAAGAAACAAGTTTTTATACAAATCTAGCCAAACTGATTTTTATAATCAAAGGAAAACTAGTCTGGCATTTTATATCTTAAGTACCATTTGAAGACTTAAGATGCATAAAAGACAAAAAGACGTGAGGGAAAACAAAATTAAAATGTATTTCTTCTATTATGCAACACTGTGGCTCTTTCTCCTTGCCACTATTTCACTCACACGTTAGAAATGCAATAAAAAGGTGCTGTATGAAACCCCGCATAAATTTTCTCTGATTATGCCATCAACTTTTCAAAGGGTTAATGGGAAAAGCTGCTCGTTGTGCCCCCTCCCGGCTGCAGCTCCACTGCAGCCTCTAACCAAGGGCAAGGGTGGTACAAAGCACTGCCTGCCCTCTCTTTGTTGAGCATCACTTTTTAAAATGCACTCACAATAACATGAAACCAAATTGTTTGCAGGCCAAATATTAGGATCTTCAAGGTTTCAAAAGGAATGTATTAAAATAAAGATAACTGGAACTTTTCATTGAAAGATCTACAAAAGTTTGAAAAATTTAAAAGGACGCTGTTTTCTCTTGAATCATATTACTAGTTAGATTCAATGTCAGATACATCATTAAGTCTGTCCTAACTCTACCTCATACCTACCAAAGAAAAGAAAAAAGCTTCCTTTATTATTAATAAAACCAGGGTTTGGAAGCATGATCTAAGGTGGACATCTAAGTGTCCCTAGATGGTAGTGTAATTCTAATATCATGTGTAATTTGGGGGGTAATGGCTTAAGGCCAATTAGAATTACACTGTACTTTTTTTGTAATGATTGTAGGCTTGATATTTGAGATATGATAGTTGCATATGAATATGTCAACTTTACATGCATAGCTTGTGTTTCAATCTTTATCCTTTAAATAGATGAGGTAAATCCAAATCAAAGACATAATAATTTATGGCCACTTTGAGCATGAATATCTTATCTCTTATCTTATAGGTAACAAGAACTTGAAAGTTCACCAGAAAGTCAGGAACAAGGTAAGTATTCCCTTACCACTGGGAAGTGAATACCCAGTATACAGCATTCGAGAAAGAAGAAAGCTGCAGGATTCTGGAAAAGAAAAGAAGAGCTTGTAAAGTAGAATCACAAGAGGCTGTGAAAAGGAAGGAGAGTTGTGTACACCTTGATATGGAATTTAGGAATTAATCTCTTCCCCACCCCCACCCCCCCCCAAGATCCACAAAAGAAGCCCTAGTTCAACCTCTGTTATCCAAAGGACCTAAGTTCAACCTAGTGTGTTTGATACAAATTATTTAATTTGGAACTCTAACTATAACTTTATTCTGAGATTATTGCTAGTATGAAAGTCTAGATCTCAAGGTAGAGCTATCTTCCTAACTGTTTGGTTTTAGCAATAAGTAATATGCGCATACCTTCAAATTTGGCATCAGATGTGATCGCTACAATGTCTGAGCACCTTGTCTGCATGGGTAGTATTAGAAAGTGTTTAATTTTGAACCTTCCTGATGACCAAAATTTGTCTTCCCCTCATCCCAGGAAGTACCAGGGAAACAAGTACTAGCCCTCCACTAAGAGTAGGAGGAAAAACTCCAGTCTTTCCATACCAAAAGAGAGTCTGCCTTAGTTCCAGCTACCCAGAAGCATGAAGTATCCAGAACTGCAGCCTTATAAACAAAGTATCAATTAAAACTCTTTGTAAAAAAACCCACCTACAGCTGCTTGACTAACGCATCCACTGCAGAAATACTATTTCTGTAATGTTATACTTGGCACACTGAAGGATGGCCACTATCATACAAGTCTTGGTCATTCACGATTAACAGGAAACAGATATACAACTCAGCTAATCAAGATCCACTTTTTTTTCCTACAGCATGACAAGAAATAAGGGTGAAGAGGATACAGTTACTTTGCTTCAGAATAAAGCATTTTAAGTTTTACGAATAATGATATTATTTATGTTTTATGATAAAACAATTTTTTTTGCCAACTTGAACTTAAAAACTTCTGCTTCACCCAGTGACCTCATGTCTCAATATTTTTTCATATTTTCATGTTAATCTAGACAAGGAGCAGCAATGAACATATCCTTTTGACAGAAACCCTACCATACCTGCTAAGTCTCATGGACTTGGAACTCATTGATTTGTCCTCACTTAACACTCCGGATTAGAGATGGGGGTCTACATTTTGTGATGGTGTGAGTTAAGATCCTCTCCTGCCTCAGCATCCCAGGTGCTAGAGTTGATCCTACTAGCCGTCAGTCTGGGATATGGGATGCCTGAGCAGGTGGAAAGCTCTAGTGCTGCACAGCAGCAGAGGGATATCAGCTTCCCAGTAGAGACCTTTTCGCCAGGAAGCCACCTGAGAATGCGTCTCCCTGGATGCATCTACACACCACAGCTGTGCATGGCAAGGAGACCCAGCAAACCCAGTATGTGGCACTGTGCACATCCATTACACGATAGGCGATACCCTTGTCGGATAGTCGAACACCCACACATGACCTGTCCCATGATTCACATGTGAACTCCCATGTACTGAGACAGGAAAAGGTTGAGACATTTGCTGCAAAGTTTAGATCTGAGAACTTTATTTCTATTCTAGATTAAAATATGCATCAGACAACTGAAGATAGATATTAGAGAGAACTTCTCCAGAAAAAGTACTAAATAATAATGAAATTAAGTGATAAGGTCAAGGAAAATGAAATATATGAAGTATGGAAATGCACAATTCACATATACAAACTTAGCTTTGTATCAGTGGAAAGTGGTGCTATGTGGTTCTTATTACAGCACCTTTATCTGGGCAATTCTTACTAGTGTGAGATCAGTGCATTTCCCCCCCCCCTTATTATTATTATATTTCTTTTAATATCAGTAACACTGGACAGAACTGAAATAAAAGATGACTCACATACAGCTCTAACCCTGCCCACTGTCTTTACAGGCAGGTCCTTGCCCCCATGCCCAGTTCCAGCAGACTCAGGGACTTTGATTTACTAGTAACTTTGCCCAGTCCCCAGGAAATTCTGCTGAATGCTGCGTGCTCCTCCCTGCCACCTTACAGCCTCTGTGCAAGCTGCAGACTTTCAGTTCTACAATGGTCATCTTTGCTGTCCCCTCCTGAAAACTTTGCTATCTCCTACTCCTTGAGCAGGGCCTGCAGCTCACAAGAAAAAATGTTGACCCCCATCCCTCCCATGGGACTCACCTCATCCCATCCTCTGAAGCCATGTCACAAAATTATGAAGAGAAGCAAACTTTCAACACTCACTGTCACCTTCATATTTCAATTCATTCAACAGAAAAATTGATTTACTGCAGAAAAAAAAAAATCTACTAAATGTTTTAAATTCATGTTTTTTCAACATATGTGGATTTTCCACCTTAAAAAAAGTTTCTTTTTTTGAAACAGTATGGTTACATTTAATTCTGAAAAAGCATTAAATATCGAAGCTGATACAAAACTTTTGTTACAACCACTAAGTGAAAAATAACTTATTTGGTCTGCTGTATTCCAAACCATAACACCAACTGACTGAGGTATGGGAAGAGAAGGAAATTTAAAAAAAAAACACCACAAAATGCACATGTACTTTTTTTCCTTCAATCTACTATTTGAGGATGCAATTCTAAACTGAAATCACACAATTCCCCATTGGAAAGCCATTCTCCTACCCCTCCAAGCATTTCACTGAAAGTTTGGCATTAAAAAGAAATTAAAAGCAATAGAGCTTATGGGGGCAGGCGGTGATCTGTGTTCAATGAGTCTTAGTTTTAAAATATGAAACAGTTTCAGAAAGAACAAATAGCAGCGCTTTATCTACATTTAACGGCTAACAGGACAGTGTTCATTCCCAACAGATGGCTGAGGAAACAGGCCTGGATTCACTGATTCACCAAACTGGGCTTATCACATGCCTTTGTGGAAAGAGCTGGTTTTATGATCCCTATTTGCAGTTCCCATTTCTGGCAATGGCTGAGAGCAGTTCAGTTCCTCCCCTCCCTGGTACCCCACAGTTCAGAGTAGTCTTGTGATGACGCCTTATCCGTGGTCCTAACACAAAATTCACTAAGTGCAACTCAAACATTGCTGTTTATTTCAGTGGGTACTTGAACAAATCTCACATCTGTAGCAGCAAAACATCAGAAAGAAGACCACAACCTTTTCCTCTGGTTAATTTTCTATTTGAAATAATGCAAAGGGGTTGAATATAATGCCACTGTCAGCAATTTTATGTCATCTGTTAATTCCCCTCTCAAATTTCAGAAAAATCACTCTCCAGCCCCAAGCATTGCGTAGGGTTACAGAAGGTCTGAGAGTCTGCATATCATCTTGCATGTCCCTTCAAGTAAAATGAATCTGCAATTGGATTTGCCCTTTTTATTTTATAGTAGGTTGTTTGAACATTATCACCATTCTGTCTAATTTATAAATATAAAGCTGAAAGGTCCACAAAAATAGTGTCTGCTCATATGTCCTGAGTCAATGTTTGATGTGTTTCCACTCCAGAGCAGAAAAGAATTGATTCTCAAAAACTTTATTTGTGCTGATGAGTGGTCAGTGAGACTTCAGGCCAATGCAGACATATTTGCAAAACATTTTTACAAGAGGAAATGCTTTTTGTTATCACTAGTCTGAAGTTTTCATAAGAAAAGTCTGTGGACAGACATTCTTTAGTGTTAATATATATCATCAGCTTTTGCTCAAGGACTGTGCTGAAAAATTGTCATGTAGAGACTAATTTTTTTTTTTTTTTTTTTTTTAGATAAACAATCACACACACAAGGTAGCTTAACTGTCTGCTCCTCCACTAGGTGGATATGGAGCCACATTTCCAATAAAAACCTAAGAAAACATTAGTAGCACTTTTCTGGGTTTGTAATTGCAGGTAATATTGCAATAAGCTGACCTGGAGCATGAATATTTGTCTTTAAAAAAACCAAACAAACTCACTTTGTGTTGCCTGTGCTGACTTATCCAGTTGACTTGGCATATTCTCCATACCAGCTGCATACCTTTTTAAAAATAAACAAAACAAAAATTAATGGACAGTCTTCTAGTCAGTGACTGGTTATATACACTGCCTTCTAGCAATAACAACTTGTACTTGTTTCATGTCTTTCATGGAAGGATCTCAAAGCAACAGATTACAATTACACCTCATCCTTCCTAAGAAGCAGAGAAATTGGAGCAGCAGATGCTCAGCAACCTTGAGAAAAAAAAATCTCTTTGCAGGTTACTTACAGAAAGCAGGGATAAAAACATAAGGTTTGACCCTCTCTTTCCTTTTCTAACACTATAGCTACAGAGCCTTCTGATGAAGGAAGACGGAATGTTCGCATTTCTCACAAATTTAGGATTTCTTTAGGTATGAGTGTTAGTTGGGAAATTCTTATTTCTTAACCCTTACATTACAGATAATTAATTCTTCTTTTCCTCCTCCCTAATTTTCCATCAGCACCACCCATTTAGTAACAGATAATTCTGTGCCTTTCTTCTTTTGACTACCATTGCTGCAATGCTGAAGAGAATGAGTGAGGGGAGGAGTAAAATAGAAAGAGTCGGGAATGAAAAGGGAGGGTTTGTATGGGGGGAGAAATAGATGAAGAACAAGCAGAGGTCAAAGCAAAGAAGAAAGAAAACAGGGGAAAAATAAAAGAATAAGAAAGCAAGAGAAGCAGAGAAGAGGCTTACATAGTTTTGGGAGACTTGGAAACGTTCTGGAGAGGCAACTCGTACATCCCTTAATCTTTCTGTTTATACATCACAGCACCTATCCTTCACACCTCCTACCTCCAGCAGGCTGAAGGAGCTTTAGGATGGGAGTATTTTGCCTCAGAGACTTTTATTTAAATCCCTGTGTCTAGACAGGACAAAAAAACCCCAACCATCGTACAGGATCTAGCACTGCTGAGCCCCAGTCATAATTTCAGATCTCTGGATACAGTACAGTACTACAAACAAATAATATTTATGTTCCTATATTATTACAAACATCTAATGAAAATATAAGCACAGCAATACAGTGCAGCTCTATTGCAGGAGGAGTCCGAGCTCCCTGGGTGAAACAGGACCAGTGACATTTGTAAGAGAGCAGCGGCCAAGAGCTCTGCTCATATTGAACTCCTCTGTGGAGTCTTTCAGTCCCAGATACAGCCTGGGCCACTCTTCTCTGGTAGAAGTTACTAGGGGTACTCTGCAAAGATTACAGTTTTGGGGGGTTTTTTGTTTGGGTTTTTTTTTGTCTGTTTTTTTTTTTTTTTTTTTTTTTTTTAGACAAATGAGGTAAAGGCTCAAGACTCCTCATGCCCAAGGAAAAAAAAATGTCTTGCTGACATAAACTAAGAATTTAGAGGAAAAAAGGGATGGATTTGTGCTCAGACAAGAAATGAGGGCTAAAACATTTCTTTTCTATTCTTAGGTTGGTTACTTCTTGACTGAAGCATTGCGGAAAATATTACAAGAGTGTCATGCAACTTTGAGCTTTATTTATGCAAATTGACAAAAATCCCATCCAGTCAACAGCTCTACATCAGTTTATTCTAATTAAAAATCTAATCTTTAGTGCCTGATTTTATGGCTGTTGGCTATCTTGTAAAGTTGAACACCTCTGAAAATAAAGCAATGAATATCTCATATCAGGCTTGCAAGATCAATGGACATTCAAAAAACCCCTTTGTTATTCAGCTCTAATAAAGTGGAGATAACACTAGATGGTATGAATCAAGGAATGTTATGTTCGTGAAATAACACGTAGTGCTGATGCCTTCATTCCTGACACCTTGGACTACGTGTATCTTTTCTCTGATCCAGTACAGTCATTCTTCTGCTAGCTTTATCCTTTAGAAATTTGCCTAAAAAAAATAAATCCCTGTGGACAGAGAGTATTTCTATAATACCACATCGATCATTCTCTTCTGGTCATAAAGTGGCATATACAAATAGGGGTTTTGGAACTCTTCCTCAAAGAGGTTCAAAAATGTGTGTTACTGACATATATTTTTATTTTGTACATGCTCATACAGTCTCATTGACCCATTTGTAAAAGACTGCCATATGTGTTGAAGGATATTTAGGATGGAATTTGGCATGTCCAAAGTCCCAAGGCTCTGAAGAGCAGTGCCAGGCTCCCAGGTGGAGATGTTCATAGGCGACACCTTCCACGGATCAGCATGGAAGCAATATGGAACTCATATTGATCAGTAACCCCTATATGCATATAATTTTGTTTTTAAAAGGAAATTTAAAAGCCCTTGCATTTTAGATGGACCACTGGATCTGTTCAAAGTTCAGAACTTAATGTTTTGGGATAATGTATAGGTCAAGCAGATCTTTATACATACAGATTAAAATGTTTGTGTAACTAAAGAGATAAGATGACCCTACCATAACTGTCTTCAATTTTCCAGAATGCTCCACCCATCTTCACAGTTCCAGCCTCAAGTTTTGACTTAACAAGCTCCTTTATAGCTGTCAAGTTTTGTGTTGTTCAATATACGGTATTTCTTGTCAGCAAAAAAAAGTCTATCCTTGAACTACCAAGGAAATTTACATCATGTAGCATGATCCCGGGCCATTTTTCTTGTGACCCCTGAATAGTCCAACCTTTTGTTTCAACATCTTTGATCAAATATCTGCTGTCTCTGCTCACTCTTTCCAGCTGCTAGGAGCCAGCAGCAAGATGACAATCTCCTCGCCCTCTGTGGCCAGGAGGAATAAATACAGGTTTAAAAATCCTGGTCAGTCTGCCTTCTTCAGCACATGAAATACCAGTAGCTGGACAACTACCTGTCTGCAAAACTCAACAAACACATAATTAAGCCTTTGCATATCAGACCTGAGCTTCTAACATTTCATTCAAAGTTACTGTAAACCAAATAACAAAACCACAAGATAAATATAATTAAATTAAAGGAATGCCTAACCAATTTTTTTGTTTCCAAAACTCTTCTGAGTCTAAATCTATGCTTGAACAATAAAAAGACTTACTTTTAAAAGCAAGTCAACAAATAGCTTTCTTTTACTGTTTCAGATACAAAGTTATCTGTAAAAAAAAATAAATAAAATCACAGCACTTTAAAAATAAAAGTCATACTTGTAGTTTTTTTTTTTTTTCTTGGAAAAGGGGAATTAAACTATTAAAGGACACCTTGTTAAGTAATTATATAGCAACATCACTGTGCAATTAAATAGCCATCAGTCCCTGCAGCTGAGAAATTTCAGGTAATTATTCAAAGATAATTTAATAGGAGAATTACTGTATTCAAGAAAGCATTAGCTAGTAATCTACCTCAATTAAAGCAGCCAATTAATTTCAGCACCTTGATAATAGTTACCTTTTGCAAAACTATCCTCCCCTACACACACACAAATGCTAAATTTCAAAATAATAATACAAAAACTGAATTTGGTGCATTTTAGCTCCCGTAAATAACAATTCACTCCCAGAGAATTCAGGATGCTTTTATTGTATGCTTTGTTATCAGTATGTATTACTGTTTTAGTGTTCAACTTCAGTTTTACCATGGCTACATATATACCTGTATGTTTGTAAGATGAGTTAGAACAACGAGGGGTATAGAGGAAATCTGTATAAAAGGAATAAATATTTGTCTGTTCATACTAAAACAGAACACAAAAAGCTGCATAACAACTGAAAAAGTGTCTCATTGCAATGATACGTCTTCAGGGAATTATGGGACTCTCACAGTGTATTGCCTGGTTGAGCTACTGTACGTACACTGGAGACAGAAGTCATTAATCACACACAGTTGCAAACAGCATTCATTGTAACAGATTTTGTGCAGAAACAAAAAACTGCATATGCCACACAGCAGTTAGTTACACAGCAAAATATTTTCTCAAGGTCAGTACACACTGGAAGTTCTTTGCTACAATGGTGAATATCAACAATTTTTACATCTTGCAATTTCATACTTGTGAGTTTGGGCTCCTTGAAGTGAGATATCAACATAAATACTGGACAGAAGGAGGACACATGGATAATTTTCAGAAAGACACAAAAGGCAGTTTGGCATCCAGCACTTATACAGATTCAGTGGTTGCCGAGGTCCTAGATTCCTTACACTTCTTTAAAAATCAAAATATGTAACAATCAAGTAATAGTTCCTTTTTAAAAAATATACTGTCATGCAGATGTTCACTGATTTAATTACCATTTTCTGCCTCAACCAGAGCTGTATTATGTTTTCTTTCATTTCCTATTTAATTTGTCTTTAAATAGAAAATAAATGATGGTTATAAATAAAAGAACATCTATGTGATTCACATTTTTCATATATTCGTTGTATATACTGGGGGGGTCTCTTCCCTCCCCCTTAAACCATCGCAGTGTGTTGTTGGTAGACTGAATAAGCATCCTTTTATCTAAGCCTTGAAAATATGCATAAACAAACAGAAAACCCAATCTTGGCAAGACTGAATCCTGATTCATTTAAGAAAAATACAGAACTGTATAGATGTTCAGTGAATTTACCCACTCTCTTTCACATGATGAAACAAAACATAGATGTAAAAACCTCCAAACTCCAGATCTGGAATAATCCTAATATCTCTGAGCTATTGATCACGAACAGATATCTGTGATAAACATATACAGTAGGGCTTCTGTTGAAATCAGTCCACATTGTGATTTGAGCTGTTGTTAAATAGCTGAAAGTCACATAAAAATCTTTTAGGCTGGGGCCCTTGCCCTGAGTCTTTGTTTTGTTTCAGTTTTTACGTCAACAGGTTTCCAATGTTTCCCTTACTGACTCATCAGTGGTGAATAAGTTTCCATTTAAATCAAGAGTACTCAGCGTTACCTGATCCATTAGCACTGTCCCAGAATTTAGAGAGGTACTCAAGATTTCCTTGCCTATTGTGCAACTATTTTTAGCCCATCATAAATCCTAGTATTTTTCTATGAAATAATGATTAAAAAAAATTAACTGAGCTACTTCAAGTTGTACCAAAATTTCTTCAAGCTCATGACAGATTTGAATGTGTTCGATATATCCCTAAACTTTTACTTGTAATAGTCAGTTTTCAGCTTTTTGTTATCTCCGAGTATCCTTTTTGTTTAAGGCAATAGAGAAAGAAAAAAAAAAACAACCAAAAAACCCCAAACCACAAACAGATCCATTATATGTCTCTATCTCAAAATCTGTGCATCACTCTCCACAGCGATATTCAACAAGGTACTTCAGGACATATCTGTCTTAAATCACATTGATTAAAATGGGATTAATCTTATATCTAAAGACAGACTCATCCTTAAGTATCTTGCCTTATAAGAAAACAAAGATAGGTATTTCACTGACCAGTGGTTTTCTCACCTCCTCATCTAGTGACAGACAGAAGAGCATGTATTAGACAGCATTGGTGCAGGCTCTTAAGCCTTTGCAGGTGGTTGTGATCCCTGTGATGGAAAAATCTAATTTTTCTTCACTGTTGTGAAGAGGGATGAGAAAGAATATAGCACCACAGAGATTAGGCAAGAGCCCTAAAATGCTCCCAATTCAGTCTGTAGTAGTGATGAGCTGAACAGCAGGTTATTTGGGGACTCCTGCTCCCCTTTTTCTCTTTCTCATGCAACATACAATGATATTTCATACCAAGCTGAACAAATAAACACAAAAACTACTACATATTGATAGGATTAGAGTCAGAACTTATCAGGAAGCTGCATTGTAAATTATACAACCAGAATAAGTAATTGACAATATTTACCATTGAGTGCTACAATTCTCTTGGCATCCAGAGTTAAATTATATGTGTATTAATCCCCCAATCACAAATTTACTCTCTGAACAATATAATCCAAGTGATTAAAGAAAGTAGAGATTCATCCAAAATAACCACAAGATACCTAAAGGATTTAATTTGCTCCATCACAGTGCCACTTGCTGTTCTAATTATCATTTCATCTGGAGTTACCTGTAATTTTCTTTTAGTGCCAAAAAAATTGTACATTTTGTTTTCTTAACATTTAGTGGGAGTCTGCTATTAATCAGTCATTTTTCAACATTTAGAAAATTGTTCTAGGGATTTAGCACACGTTTTATTAATGGACCATCCATAGCAGCATTATCTGCATAAAACAGTCAGTAACTGATTAATAAAATATTAAATGATTTTAGTGTTAATAGGGGCCCCCTGAGAAGTTTCATCATCATCAGTCAACAGGCCAAATTCATAGACTCAATTAAGCACTCTGATGAATTGGGATCACTGAGATTCTTCTTTAGGACTGTATTATTTTACTACATGTTTTGCATGAGGAAAGAGAGAAAGATCAGCTGAAACAGGTTTGTGACTGTTTGTGTTAAGCAAATTTGGTTTAGCTAGGATTCAACACCTGGCATCTGTTTTCTGCAACTACTTTTAGAAGGCAAGCAAAATGGCACGTTCACCTTAATAGGACAGAAAGCAAAAGTGAGAATTTTAATCAAATTAAGAACAGTAATACCAACCATCACTCTGCTTTTCAAGGAGAAAGCAATTCTTCTCAACAGCTACAAGCTCAAAGGTTGAGACGCATCCTCTAAAATGTCCCACCTTTGCCTAAAAGCCCCAGCAGCAAACTTTCTCCTTCCTTCAAGTTGGCAGTTGGAGACTCTGGCGGAGGAGGCTCCAAGTGGTTCAGAACTGGACTGCACGTGCCCTCATCACATAGCAGCATGACCTGGGTCCTTCTGCACAAATAGCATTTTCAGCAGCAAGGACTTCACACAGGACCCTTTTTAAGGCACAATCATTCATTCACATGCAAACCACCAACATAATCTACCATTTCACACCACCAATAAGCAGATCCCTGTATGTTGGATTTCTATTAACAGTCAGGATTCAGGTGTTGGGACAAGTGAGCTGACTAAGATCAACCACAGCCAAAGACCCCAGCAGACAAAGGACTAACATCCTTGATGCAAAAGAAGGAAGAAGGAAGGGCTTAAAAAATGCAGCAGCTCTGTGAGATGAAAAGACAGGTATTGGGTCTTATCCACATTCTCTGTTGTGACTCAGTTAAAAGGTTCATCTAACTTTGCATCCTCTCTGAGGGTAACCAAGAAGGCTTAGGTGTCCTGTATAAAAACAGGACAGACCTGCGGTGGTGTTTCTCCCAAAACCTTTTGGCAATTCTCCCACTTGAGATCTCCCCACTCTCTAACAGGAAGGAATACTCCCCGCATCAATGTCTAGGAATATGAAGGAAAAAAAAAAAACGCAGAAAGCATAAAGAAAACATCAAAATAGCAAAAAGCAATTGTTCAGTGAGTACAACGTGAGGGGCAGTGTGCAAGCACAGCAAACAAAATTACTTGCAGAAATTATTCACAGAATTGTCTCAAAAGATTTAAGAAACTCATAGGCTGCTTGCAATTAAAAGTGCATACAAAAAAGTTATATGTAATGAATAAATTAGCTGCTATAAACACTATCGTCTTTACTTAAAAAGTTTAAATTAGCTCTCAAACATTTTCCAAACTGCAATTTGAAGAGCTAAGTACGTTTATGATTAGAAAACAGCCTTCTCTAATATCTAAATAAGGAAAAAAACATAACCAAAAGATTAATAGTCCATACAGACAGGTATTCTCTTGAAATAGAAGTCTTCATGGCAGCAGTCATATGTGATCATGAACCTTTTTGCCCCGAGTGCCTTGTATTGCCGCCCTTCAGAACCCCCCCCCCCAACAATCTAAACTTCTTCCTCAGAAAATAAGATTATTACATGACATTTGAAGGTGAGGAGAGAAGGACTATTTTAGGCAAAATGTGGTTAGTTACAGAAACTTTAACAATTGCAAATAGGGAAAAGAAGTTCAGTTTAAATTTCTTACGGAAGCAGGGTGATGCAGGTAGCCCACAATCACTAAGGCTGTGACTGAGAGATAGTTCCCTACTAATTCCATAGAAGACAGTGCCAACTAATTCAGTTTCAAAACCTAAATTCTACAGAGGGAAAGTATACATTTTTAAAGATCTTACCTAAATACTGATTCATCTCAGAATGATGAAGGGATTTTACTGCAACAGCCGTTGTGAATCTAAGCACTACTGAACACAAAACAAACATCTCTGCCTCCCTATTGTCAGTCATGCACACTGAGTAGCATAAACACTCCCATTAGAGGAAACAATTTTTTAAATATTTATTTTATTTTCGTATATTTATGTTATAATTGTTATTGTCACTATGAAGAGTTAGTCATAGAATAAGAAAATCAAATCCACTACATTCAGTAAGCATAGAACTATAAAATGAGTAAAATTCAACTTAAAACAATAACTCTAGGAAAAATAATTTTCTCTCGTGATCAGTTGACAATCATCTTAATCTATTATCAAATAAATAATATCTTATGGTGAAACAGAAATGGGACATCATCCATTTTATAAGCTACTGTCTCTGTGGATCTTGGAATGTTGTTTTTAAGAAACATTGAACAGAAATGAACAACAGAAAATGCTTTGCCAAGTTATTGAAAATACTTACATTAAAAAAGCCTATAAAATCTAATCCTGACATCAGTAGGTTACAACTTTGCATGTCCCCAGGGCACTAAAATAATACTCTTTAGAACAGCAGGTGGACTATTTTAGACTTCAGCTTTCTAGTTCTAACAAGGCTTTTAATTTTTCTTTTTTTTTTTTCTAGGAATTAAGGATGCTAATCACAATCTCCAAATGTGCATTGCTGGGTTGTAAAAATATTAGACCACAAACTGACATGGCAGCAATGTATTATGCTGCTATGAAGGAGTCCTAAATAGGAGGAAAACTTGAGATTCCAGGCTTGCCATCACAAAGGTCAACATAATTGGCCACATACAGCAAAATCAACCCCCGTGTCTTTCCCTAGCCAAGCTAACTGCTGAGGAAACCCTGTCTTCCTACTGGGATAAATGAAGTCTAAAGTAAGGAGAGCAGGAGGTTTGGAAATTTTCAATGTAAAAATGTAAGGAACCCGAAAGATGCCATCAAAATTTATCCTTAAAGATCTCTTGTGATGAGTTAATGCCATTTGGTGTTAATTTTTTTCTTTTTTAAGTATGAATTATTCCAAATGTTTGATAAGATGATATTTTTCAGTATTGATGCCTAAATTTTAATGCAATTAGTGAGTGAAACGTTTAATAATATTACTATGCATTTCAGTAAATAATTATTTTCCTCTTTAAATATATATTCCCTATATTAATAATACAGAGATCAAACATATTTAAATAATCCTTATCCACTTTTCAGGCACTAGCTGTGCAGGTTGATTTCATGTGGCTTGTGTAGGTTGCTGCATATGCTGTGGCTAACTTCTTCCACACAGAAGAAACTCTTACCACACCAGGACCTCAGCTTAAAATTAGCTCTGTTAAATTTAAGATTTTTGTGACATCCCATCCTTACTCAGGGTCTTCGCAGGAGAAAATCAGCTTTATTTTGATTAAGAGATTACTTGAGGCAACCACGTAACATTGTCACCTGTAATTCCAAGAAAATGGACCTAATGATCCAACGAATTCTTTACAATTCTGTTCTGCTTAAGTTCTTAATTACTTTTTCCAATGTAGCTAGCTATACATATTAGTAAAAGAAGTTTTTAAAACCCTCACCAATTCTAGATTAAAAAAAAAAAAAGTCAAGCTAGAACTCCTGAAGACCAAATAGAAAAATGTAGCATAAAATGACTTTCCTATTAGGCAAATTTCAGCAAAATCAAAATTTCACTTAATATACTTTCTAGTGCATTCTAGGGAAAACATTAAAAAAAAAAAAGCAGCAAGAAGGAGAGGAAGTAAAATTCTGAAAACTGAGAGAGGAGAAAAAAAGAATGAGACCTAAAGTTTTCTGAGCAGTTTCATTAGGTGGCTAAAACCTTGTCCAAATGAAAAATATGTAATTAAATTACAGTAACCTTAAAAAAAAAGAAAAAAACAACCCCAAAACCTGTAAATAGTTTGTTTGTAAAGCTAAAAGCTTACTAGCCAAATAACATTATTTTACTAAATCAGCAGCTTAAATTCCAGAAACCACAATAAGCAGCAAAGTCACTCAAGTGTATGATGACTGAGTGTTACATACGGGTAATATATACTAATTGGCAAAGAGCAGATCATGCCACTCCAGCTTCAACTGTCTTCAAAGTGATCACTGAATCTATTTCTGATGAAACCACGTATATATTCTGTCAAAACCTTAAGAAAATTATTGGAGAGTGATAACATAGTTCTTAAACTTCTACAAAGAAATCTGTACAAAGATTTATATTTTTACAGTGTTGGCAGTACTACCGTTGTACATTAATTGCAAGCATGGTGTAGCTAAAAGCGTAACTGTAATATCAACTTTCTCGTGAACTACTTCAGTGGAGGTAACAAAGCAAGGAAAGCACCAAAACTTCCATAGAAGAAACATTTGCTGATAGACTTCTGTGTTAAAATGAATTCTTTAAAAAATGGATTGAGACTTAGACTGTTTGCTAGAGCAAAATGAACCAGAAAGTTATTAAAGGTTATATACATGCAAATATATATATATACATTCTCTCGCTATTCATTTACATATACCCATCCTAATACAAAAGTACACCTTTCACAAAAATACAATAACCAACCTTCTGAGAACTACTCTAACTAACCGAGTCCAGTGCTGCATGACTATGTTGTACAACATCTCAAGCCAGCTATTTGTGTTACTGAATGAAAAAAAAGCTTATGCTAACAGTGTTTACATTAAATGACATCTCATTGACTAATACACAACTGCACTAATAAAGAGACTAATTTTAATAATAAAATAATATGCTTGTGGTAAATTCAGTTCTCACTTGTTTGGTATCCCAAGCACTGCACACATACTGGAAGATTGATGGGATCAGACATACTACGACTGAGCAGGTCATATCTAGTCCTTCAAGAACCCTTTCTGCAGAGTTCCCAAGAGGCATGCTTTGCTGCAGCTCTGGGAGAAGATGCAGTCAGGTACAAACTGTCTCAGGCTGCACAGGACCAGTCTCTGACGAGGTTGGATAGGGACCAAAGCACATACAACTCTGTCACTGCAAATGTCATGGCTCAGCTTGGCCATGCATGAGTGTATTAAATAATAATGGGACTATTTATGCTTTTCAGAGTATTATGACCTCAACACAACAACGCACTTCAGCGTATGCCTGGCATTAACAAGTGAGAAAGCAGCCCTATTGAATTCAATACGGCTATTTCTAGGTTTTAAGTTAGGCATATACTTAACTTGCACAATCAGGACTTTTTCACCAAGTAGAGTTTAAAGATTAAAACCAATTGTTTATCTTTACTTTCTATTCCTCATAAAGGGCCAAATCCTGTGACAGTGATTACATCCTTCATGTCTGTGAATTTCAGTATGAGATATTTGCAGTGCTTTATTGAGGGCAGCCCATAAAACACCTTAGATTTTCTTCAGACAGATTTGTAGAAACACTATACCAAACTACCACTACTCTTTACAATATAGTACACCAATATATATGATATATTACAATACACTATACAAAATATAGCCAAAATACTCCAAATATAAGCCAATAGGAAAGTCAATTGCTGGGGTCTGCTTAACATATTTCTTTCTCACTGGGCTTTAGACTTGTTTCACCACCAGTTAATTGAAGGTAAGCATTTAGGGTATAATGAGATTGTGTTCTCTTGCTGTCACAGTTTAACCCCAGCCAGCAACTAAGCACCACACAGCTGCTCACTCACTCCCCCCTCCCTGGTGGGATGAGGAAGAGAATAGGAAGGGTTAAAAGTGAGAAAACCTGTGGTTGAGATAAAAATAGTTTAATAAATAAAAAAAGAACAACAACAACAGCAATAACAATAATAATAATAATCTGTAAGAACAAGAGAGGGGGGGAAAAACCAAAAACACCAAAGAGAGAAAAAATAAACCCCCAAAAGACAAGTGATGAAAATGAAAACAATTGCTCACCACCAACTGACTGACTGATGCCCAGCCAGTCCTTGAGCAGCACTCCCCCTCCCGCCCCCAACAACCTCCCCCCTAGTTTTATTGCTGAGAATGATATCATATGGAATATCCCTTTGGTCAGTTGGGGTCAGCTGCGCCAGCTGTGTCTGCTCCCAACTTTTTGTGCACCTCCAACCTACTCGCTGGTGGGGTGGTGTGAGAAGCAGAAAAGACCTTGACTCTGTGTAAGCACTGCTCAGCGATAACAAGAACATCAACACTGTTTTCAGCACAAATCCAAAACACAGCCCCAAACTAGCTACTCTGAAGAAAATTAACTCTACCCAAGCCAAAACCAGCACACTTGCCTAGTGCAGTCTCCAAGTTCGAAATCACAGTTACACATTTCAAGTGGAAAACATTTAGGATGAAAGGTTCACTAATCCTTGATAAGTACATCTCGTGATTTTTCTGTGGATTCTCCATGAGTCTACAGAGACTAGTTAGAACAGAGAAAAGAAACATGCAGTGACAAAACCCATAACAAGCATAAAACATCTTTGATGTAACAAACTGGTACAAAAGATTAAAAGAAGACTAAGAAAGTTGACTATCAAACACAACCTTACCATTGAAAAACCATGTGCCATGACTTCTTTAGAACAGAGGCTGGATATCTGTAACTTGTCCAAAAATAATTAATTTGAAGCAAAACAGTGAAGACTAGCCTTTGATTTTCTGTTGAGTCATCTTAGGTCACACAAGCAGAATTTACTTAACCAAGGCCAAAATTCTTGCTGTCTGTTACTTGTCTCAGTGGCAGCAAGAGATCCAGCTATACTATGAACTGAATATTTGAGAAACAAATTTCTTCTTAAAACTGCTATATCTGAGTAATTGAATCCTCTAACAAAGACAAAACTCATATGTACTTTGATTGCCTATAGGCTAACACAAAAAGAAAGTTTAATTGTACTCAAAATATAGGTTCATCTCAGAGATAAGGCTTTGGCATGCATCAGAGAGATTTTTAAAAAAATAAACAAAGTTTACAGATCCATCTGTACCGCAAATATTTTGACCTTGACAGTGCACAGGCCACTAGATCCCGGGTTAACCAATACAATCCCCTGAAGTCTCACATCCCACGACTTTGAAATCAAAGAGAAATGTTGATACTCCGCTTAGAACTTAGTAAAGTGGCAGTCATGAAAATAATCATCCTGAAAGGGAATATCCATAAACGATCTCTCCAGAAGATGAAGGGAGAAGGATCTTGTTATGCAGCTGGATATGAAGTGCTGTCAATAGTATCTACATCTATGAATACCAGTAGCAAAGCTCTAACCCAGCTCTGCCTTAAGCAGATACAGGAGGAATGAGAAAACATCCTAAGGAGCTTATTTTCTCCCACAGCACATTCAAACAGGGGCAGAGAAAGATGTCTGATAAATTAAGTCTTGCATTAATTATAAAGAAGATTGGTCACTTGATGTAAGAACATGGTCAATTCCCCAACCCTGGTGGCGCAATGCAGCTGCCAGCAGGGAAACACAGTGACATATAAGATGCCATTAAACAGGCAATGAGGCGCCTTTAGCATGTTGCTCAAGGCTTGCTTTAACCACGGCATTCCTGTTGGCATAAAAGCCCTGGACCAGCCATCCAGATGACACCTCCCTTTCTGCACACCTTTGGAGAGTTATCTGTTTGCAAAAAGCTCGCCTATGTCAAATAGGTTGAAGGAAACATGTGGCATAGAAAGACTATGAAAAGTAGGGAGAGGAAACAAGGAAAGCAATGGAATAAAAACAAGATCCCCACATATCTTACATGCTGAAGAAATAACGTCTTTTCTAAATTATGTGCAGACTTGTTTCCATTTTCATATTCTTTGCTGGGGTTTTTTTGGAAGCTACAGAAAATGAGCATGAGAGACAAAAAAGTACTTCGCCCTGCAGGAATACAAAAATTGTAAAAGCACAGGCAGCACTACAGAGGAGCAGTGCCATTCACTCACAAAGAATTTTGTGCATGTAGATGGCTGATTAATTGCTGGCCTGCCTAGACGAAGCTGCAACGAGCCAGATACTGTCAGCATGCCATCTGTTACCATGGAAATGCACAATGTTCCTGTTTCTGACAAACCCTTGAATACTGGATAGATTGTGCCATATGTAAATAAGGCAAATTAGTTTTCCTATATCTTCCAGACAAGGTTAGACTATAAGAAAATATATCTGTTTAAACATACTGTAACCTCCAAGATGTGAACTGGGTAAACCTTCCTTCTTTTTTCATAAAAATCTCATTCAATTTGTTGTTAGAACTGAAACAGTGTGGACTAGCATTAAGAAGCATAAAATTAATTCCCAACCAGCAATGTTTACAAAAGCAGTACTTAAAAATATGCATATTCTGTCAGCATACTACATTCACCATGATTTTTATATTTTTAATTTTTTTTCTCTTTCTCCTGAATTGTGGCAATGTTATTGAAACAATATATATAGAAATAAACAGGGAACTTTCTCATTTGTACAGTGAGATTTGGTGTAGCTTGGATCATTTAACAAGAATGCTGTTGTTTTTTTTTTTTTAAGAGATGCTATACATTTTAAAAATGGAAAAATTTATTTACTCACTTGAATGGTGTTACATTGATACCTGAGGCACATTAGCTTAGCTCCACCGAAGTCAGAGGAGCTGTAGGAGTTTGCATGTGCTAAGGATCTAGTGTTAAAAGTTTTACAAGCTAGAACTTAACCAGTTACTTCAAAAATTGTATTAACATGTCCTGAAAAATATGAGTAAGACATTTAGCACTTAAGATTTTGATTAATTTCTTGATTCTACAACTGTACGTTAAACTAAAAGCGGAGTGTTTAAAACCAGCAAGATGTGTGATCACCACACTCACTGAGAACACAGCACATCATATTTTGGGTGGCTATGAGCATTAGAAGGTACTGTATTACTGGGATAGATTCTCTTTGAATATGACCCCTTTGTGAGGCACACCTGACGCAATGTGGCTTTATACCAAGACACATCTATTCCCAGGAGTATCAGGTTAGTGTAAGTATAATCCCCTGGAGTATAAAGCTGATGGAATTAATTAATACCATACATTCTCCCTCTTGCTAGTTAGCAGTATAAAGTGAATTGATAAAAAGAAGCATGTCCACAGCATCCCCCCAGGATACTTATCCCCTGGGATGGATTGGAGCCCCTCTGAACCATGAAATAAGTGCAAGTTAAAGATATTCTAAGACAGTGGGCAGTGGCTGTAAGACTGGAGTAGCACCACGGTATGCCTTAAGGCATTTTTTGTTTTATGGACTTAGGCTATTGCTCAGATTTTCTCTTTTCACTATACAACTTTACAGGGTAACACGACATTCTGATATACTGTAGATGACACTGTCTAAATTAGGATATGAGAATGACGTAGGTCCCACAACTTTTAACTTGCTGCATTGTAAATGCACCCCCGAATTATTTTTGTGGTTTTCAGCACAGAGATTGATGTATGATATAACGATAGCTGAGTAAAATTAACAGGCGGCTGTATATCAAGATTTCCCTGATGTGAGAATTAATCAGTATCTCCAGTAACAATAAGGTTATCATGTTCATGGTAAATGTATTGTGTATTATAATATATTCTTTACACAGTCCTTTTGTTGATGTGCAACTTAGCAATGCTATGAAATATTACTTCCAAAAACCAAGCAACTACTTATCAATCTCCAATATAAATTTGTTCAAGACATAATGATCAACTTTTTGAACAAACACATGTGATTCCACACAGTTTCACAGAACCTGAGAATCCCTAACTGTCCAGAACTTCATCAGAGCAACATTTGTTAAATCAGAGTCTACAAAATAGAAAAAGTTTACATAAAACATACTCCAGAACTTAATGAGCCCCATTTTTGCAGAATAAAATTAAAATTAATCACTCTTCACAACAGCATTCGTGGGATTTGTGCCAGTTGATTCTCTGACACTGGCTTCTTCCCATAGCAGCATGTGCTGTAGTGCCTTGGAATTCTGCCCTTTTCCTCCTTATCCCTGGGTGTTTTGAATGCAAGAACATATAGAGGATGTGACACTCATCAACTTAAATCGTGCTGCCTACTCAAGTACAAGAATGAAATTAAGAATTTGAAGAAGGGAGGATTGATAGGGAGTGTGAACATGTAGAATCCATTTTGAAAAAAAATGTAGTTATAGGTAAGTAACTTTCATTCCTTTGAATAGCTTCTAAGCAGTCCTACTTATGAAACAGTGTGAAAGCATTCCATGATAGTTTCTCATCTAAACAAGCTGACAATGGCATGCTATTTAATCAGCAAGCAGGGCACTGCTTTGCCAGATTGAGCAGCTGAAAGGTGTACTATGTGCTAGTGTTTTGTGAATGTGAAAGCAGAGTTCAAAACTTTGAGGAAATTCTGTAATAAGAATGAGTCTAGATCACACCATGTAAGTCACCTTTGCCCTGTGGAATATGACTTGATCCCAAAACAGAAGAGAAATACTAGTTTACACTTCTTTTCTATATGTAGTCCAATCAACTTCAGTGTGATCTAATTATTATTTGCAAAACACATAAGAAAACTGACTTTCAACATTGTGATCTTATTTAAGTAATTAGGTAAGATTCTGTAGTACTTGTCCCATGAAAATTTGCTTTGGTTAATGTGAATGAAGTCTGGAAACCACAGCCAGAAAACTGATTTAGGTCAAAGTCAGTCATAAACTTGTACAATTATTTAGCATTTAGCTTTTGGGCATTGAACATAGCTTGCCAAAATTTATCCTGACATGTTACATTTCTGCTGAATTAACAACTTTTTCTGGTTGATTCTATCAGATGAATTAAGTAAAAGGGCTGGATGAAAATCTGGTGTTTCTGCTGAGCCAGCAATGGACAGACAGGATGGAAGAATATAATCAGCATACCTCTGATCAGCCAATTCTCACTTATCCTCCTGACGCTCAGTAGATCCTACCCTACTGGTCCTTTCCACAGAAGCGCATTTAAAACAAAGTTCAGGGAATGGACCTTATTTCCCACCAACATCCCTAGTTACAGGAGGTTTGGATCTCACCTCTGACTAAAGAGGTCCTAATAAGACAAGAGCATTAAATTTTCAAATAGTTTCTCAGTGAGACTAAATAAGGCCATGAAACACCAGAAGCCAATTTTCTCTCTTGTATAATATTTTACGTTCCCTCTAATAATGTCTGCTGGAATAAAGATTCAATCCTGCCAATAGAGCTCCTGGATATCCCCTGCACATAAAGCGTCTGATTCACCTCCCTCATGCTGTTTGATTTGCAGTACTTTCTCTCTGACACTTGGTAATGAGTATCTAAAGACAATCAACACTATTTACATACAGATTTTACAGCGTAACACATAAGTATGAAGTGTCACCTCCTTTGACAAAACTATAATAAAACTGAAGAGGAGATAAAATGAGATAAGTTCTCTGAAATGATCTCAGAGATTGTCCCATTGGAAGAACCAGAAAATGTTTTGGAACAGATTCAGAAATGCTGTTGATCTCACAGCACCAGTGGACGACAACTTGTATCACAGCCCAGGGTGCTGCAATACTACACCTGTGTCCCCTGACATCATCTTTATTCCAGCTGTTACAGCATCCTCTAACAGCAGCCTTTGGGTTTTATTAACATGCCCATGTCTCCCCACTCTTCAGATAGATAACCTGCATCTATAGAAGAGGCTGGTATGGCAATCAGTGGCACCAAAGGGAATCCAAGAAGCTTTTGTAGGATTTAACATGGACTGGTGCAAAATTTTAACATGGTTTCTGTACAGTGTGGTGAAGAGTAAGAGAAATTATTTTTATTGCAAGATATCACTTAATTTTTTGTCATGTCTTAATACTGATCCCATGCACAATGCTGGCATACTGACATTATTTTTGTAGTCTTGTTACAGAGAGAACACAGGGGACACCAGGCAACTTTTACTGCCAAAATAGAAGATAAATCAATAAAGTATTTGTTTTCAAGGACTCCAGTTTTCCCCAGCTGTTTAATCCAGGATGCATTTTCTATTCCATTTATCTTGTTTCTCAGTCATTAGTTACCCTTGTGATGCAAGGTGAGGGACTCCACTTTGGAGACTTCATTGCATTCACTTTTTCATTATCTTCTACATTCTTTGCTAGGGATAAGTTCAGTTCATGATTTCCAATATTCCCATATTAGTCTGCACATCTTTGTGCTCTTCCTGACAATTTCTACAAATCCATGAATGTAATCTAGCACATTTTTGTACCAGATTAGCACAACTAAAATGAATACACAACATGCACACACACAAATGTATATTCTTATTTCTGTACTGCTCTCTGGAAAGGACAGTGATGAGCACGTGGCAAACTGCTCGGATAGATCTGCTTGGCCAGAATATCTACCCAACAGAGTTAAGACTGCTCTGTCATTCTTTGGTGTAATCAGCTAAATGCAAGGGGAAGCAGAATGAGAAACTGTGAAAATGCTTGTGTGAGGAATTACACATCAGGCTATAAAGATACACACCTTCAACTCAGCTTAACAATGCCTTTGGTTTTGTATCTGCTGCATGATTGTATCTAAAATGTAAAATCTAAAATCCTAAAAATGTTTAAATGAAATCTAAATGCTGATCCTCAGCAAGTCATCATTGTCATTTTAATGTTAATAGATTAATGTCAATTCATATCTGCTGAGGATTTAACACTTTAACATACCGGGGCAGATATAACACCAAAAAAAAATCCAACACCCCCTTAATATTTTGTAAGTTATTTTCAGTGATAGATTAACAACAACATTAATAGAACTTTACAAGTCAGACTTTTACATTCATTACTGTGTCTGAATTATTCCCCACTGAAGCACTGTCACAAGACTGCATACACAGGCTCTCATAAGGACATATTCCAAGTTACTTTTTATTTTGTGATCTTTTGTTAAAGTATTCAGGTTTTTTAATAAGTAAAGTGTCTGACAGTACCTGTAAACACTGCTATTAACCAAACAGCTGTAAATATCCATAAATGCCACAAAATGTAGTTACTGCTGTTTCTATTTATTCAGGAAACTTTCATTTTAAGCCTCAGAAATAAATGTGTTCAATCAATACTAGGGGTCCAACAGAGAGGAAAAAGCAAGAAAACTCTGAGGCACAGGTTTAAATCCATCTTTGTGTCTTTCTGCCGGGAACAGTAAATAATATTACCTCTGGAAACAGAGTGACATGCAATTTTGTCTCAATTTACTTTAGGTAAGATCCAAACCCATCTCCTAGAATCTAATAAAATTATTTTTAATTAATCTGAAAACGAGAAGCAGGGAAAATGGATATAATTTCAGTGAATTAAGCAGTCATCTCCTTAAAAAGGACTTTTACTTTTAGCTAACTGTACTTGTACTACTGACAGTGTTATCTTTACAGTGTTCTTGATAATGGTCATAGGCAGCCCTGATACATCAAGGTGTACACCTGATTAAATTTATTATATTCTCCTGGTCAGTTAAGTAAAATGATATTGATTACAGAAGAAACTTTGCACTGGGACTCCCAATTTTATCCCAGCTCTCTTACTGACCTCCAGTATGATTTTGGCAAATCACCTCCTCTGTTTTCCCACTCTTTTATTTGACTGCCTATTGAGAGTAAATTCTTTGGGAGTGGGGGCATCTCTTCTGGTTTTTACACAATGGGTAGTATAATCAGGCTCCAACCACAGTTTAATCATCAGTACTTCTGTAATAAAAACAGCTAAAGACTACAAACAATTTCTGCAGGTCTTTCTGGACTTTTAATCCTCCCAGCATCTCTCTGTAGTTTGTAAGAGTAGCTGAAGGTCTGCTTTGTTTTTGATAGCTCCTTACCTCTTCCTTCCCCTCACCCCCTTCCAACAGCTTCATCATTTTGCTGGTATCAAGACTGAACACTAATATATTGGCAGGGAGATATAAGGTTGGAAGTGAACCATTTACTCAAACTGATAAGCTGCTAACCACTCAGTTTTATCAATAGCTGTCAACTCTCAGGATGACTAACTCCTTGTTGCAATGAACAGGGAGCACATAGACTATCTATTTAAATTCAAAATTTTAAAAAGATATACATGTTCTGCATTCATTCTTTTCTACTTCACTTTTTGGTGTATTAGCATAGGATAAAACGTAATAGGTAAAAACTGAAATATATATAAAAGTCACAAGAATTAAAACCAGTTCACTTTGAAAATATGAAAACAAAAATATGCAACAGATAAATCAAAACAACGTTCCCCAAATACTTAGGTGTGGCATAAGGTTTTTTTTTTGCTAAATTACAGGATTCCTTGAAGCTATTATACACGCCTATTACACCTGCCCACGATTGCAGTAGCATTGTCCACATCTTGAAATCCTCAAATTACGCAGCCAATATGCAGCTAAAATGCCCAAATGAGAATCCTCCAACCCATGTAGCTACGAAATAAGGGTAAATAATTCCAAAATCTGGGAGCTATTAACCCAAAGACATCTCTTTTACTTTCCATAATCCTGTAACATTCTGGGAAAAGAAACATTTGTAAATCTTGCAAGTTTTTCAGTCTCTTTAAATTTGTTGTGAGTTTGATGAATCTAGCTCAGTGCCTGTTTTTTCTATTGTATGCTAACAGATAACCATTTTTGTTATGAGCTTTGTGCTGGAAAATTGACTATGAGATCTCTTAGCCAGTTATATATTCAGCTCAGATGAATAACTGATGCAATGATCAATTATTGGATAGCAAAATCCATGGTGATGGTTTGCTAACTGATTAGACAGCATGAAAATTAGTTCTATTATTACCACCTCTTATAGCCTGTAAAATGATATATAGAACATTTTAATGGAAGATTTTAATAAACCCCTTACTGTATGTGACGTTGTGCTGAACAGAAATTTTAGTTCAGTGCACAAGAAAAGGGATACCACTAAGTCATATCATATGTGGCACATTCATGCTACAAGTGTCTTATCCAGAATTCAGAAGCTGATTTGGGTAAGGCTGGTTCTATTAGGAAAAGAGGTGCATAAGAAGAATTATCCTTAAGGGTCTGACCCGTCTTCCTGGCAAAACGATAATCCTCAAAAAGCCTGAGATCCCACTGAAAAACAGGTCTCCAGCTGGGACGAAAGATCACATCCGGGCTCAATAAAACTGTCAGGGAAGCGAGGTGGAAAAAAAGCAGCACCTTTTTATGAGAGACTGAAAGAGGTAGAAATTAATTCCAAATACATGTTAAAAAAATATAGAAGAAAAAAGAATTCCATTCCGCAAGTCTAGAAAACAATCCACAATAATGGGAAAAAAATCATCAAGGGAGAAAAGCAATCAGTACACTCAACTGTAGAATGCCTGGTTCTTACTATTGAGTAGGACTTGTCTGACCAGAAGTGAGTACGCATGGACTACTGCTGGAAGCCATCCAACACTGAAGCCATGAAATGCAAGTAGTTAAGATTCATGTAAGGAACCAAGCCAACTGTTGAAAAAGCAGATCTAAACCAGTAAGCAGGCTCCACAGTAACTGCACTCACAAGTAGAGCAGGATCTGACAATTCCTTGGCCATATCTCAGCCAAGTTTTGACAAGCATCAGTACCTTGGCAACATACTGCCATAGGAGGATCCATAAGCACACTGGGATGGGAATCAATGAAATCAAGGCATATTTTTTGCAAACTGGTACAAAGACAAGGAATATATCTAATAAAAATCCTAGAGCCAGATCAGCCTCACAGCAGAAAGACTGGAAGTTCTGGCTGGTGCCCACAGCAAAGAAATTAATCCTGGTCTGTGAAAGAGAAGATGATTCAAAATCTTTCACTCGGGCTTCGTTAGTCCTTAGGCCATCTGCTAACATATCATAGTTGGAAATCAACTGTCATCAGTGAAATTGGTATAAGAATTATCAGTTCTAAAGACTGCTCCCAAATATCTTGTAACTATTTTTCCTTTACTGAAGAGCATTTTGGGAAGACCTGTCAATACCTAGCTGTGAAGCACTTCACCTGTGACAGGAATGCTTAAAATGCATTCTGCATGGCTCAGACTTCACATGGATATGTCCAGTAGTCATCAGAGATCCTCCTTCCATAAAATGGTTAAGTGAGCTAAGAGGAGGAACATCTTTTCCTACAAACTTAATTAGTGATTGAAATCAAATAGCAAAATGGATGCAGTAATGTTAGAAACTATACTTGGCACCCAGCTCAAATGCACTCTCATTCCAAGCTGAATGAAGCACTAATGACTTTCTCCAAAAGAAACTGAAATAAAGGGAAAAGTTTACATCTTCTGGGAACACCTTCAAAGATACTGTCCCACAAGTGAAAGATGAAAAGATGAGAAATAAGCACAAAGGAGCTGTTCACAAGAAAATGAACCTCAGGTTCAACCAAGTAATACAGGAAAACAGGGTATATATTTATGTCCATACATGCATTTATGTTTCCCACCGGATCTGACTCTGGAGCTACGAGCTTACCCTATAGCTGCTGCTAAGGTAAAAAAAAAAACCCAACAACTTTGAGTACTGAAAGACATTTGTGTCCAAACACATGTATACAAGCATGTGTAGATTAGATGGAATTATAAATTCTCAAAGCACTCTGCAGATGCTGAATTAAGCTCAAATCATATCTGGCTTAGATAAGAGAAGAAAGCCCACACCCAACTGCCCTTCTATTAACCACAGGCCAACAAAGTACTTGAAGTGTTTGTCAGATATCACCTTTTGTTACTAAACAAACAAGTAATAATCACATGATATTTAAGTTATGGCCAGCAAAGTATTAATTATGATGTTAATGAAAGAATTAATATCTGATTATAATATGGATACAATATGTGGGAGGTTTATTACAAGATGAGTTCAACTGTGTCAGTTATCTACACCAGCTTATAGGTTCAGTCTCATAAACAACAGGCATACAGAAAAAATTTGAGGAAGGTATGGATTACCTAAATAATCATCATTCAAAAGAGCAATAGGAATGCAGAGAATGAAAGAGGCAACAATAATTCTGGAGAAAAAAGCTGAGAGGTCAGGGGATTCCAGTGCGTGGTGAGATAAGGTAGACTAGTATAAAGTGCTCTGCAGCTTCTTCAAGGAGAAATGTGGCAGCAATTCACTAAATATTCAACAAATGGCACTTGAAGTACAGAAAATAAAAAAAGGTTTTCTGTTAGAATCCATTTTTAGGACAGAAGAATAATTACACAACCCCTTTTTTCAGCCAATAAGCATTCAGGGTAAGTGCAGTCTAGTGCCCTAAACAAATAACCACATTGGTTATGCACTGAGCAGAAATGATGCAAGTGTTGCTGCTTTCTCAGAAATTACTCCAGATTATTAGTGCTCCAGTACGGGAGCAGTACATAAGAAAGAATATGAGACCATGCCATTTATTATTTTCAGTGCAACTAATTTGTTTGCTTTTATCGTAAATTATTTCAATGGACTATAGGCATAATATTGAGACTAAAGTTCTGAGATGCAGTGAAGAGCAGTACAAGAGACAAGACTGCCATACTTGATTATTAACAAACACAACTACTCAGAATTTTATTGCTACCATTTACTGTCACCAAAAGTGTTTTATAAACATTAAAGAATTGTTTAATTCTGCCCAGAAAACAAATTCCCATTTTACAGATGAATGAATGATAAGCAGGCATATTGTTTTCTATGCTTGCTGTTATGTGCAGGAAAACAATTTCTTCTTTTTATTGCAATGGATACGTGAGATGATCTTAAAAATTTCCCCATAATCTGAGATTCTCAGCATGTAGTGGATTTTGTCTATTTTTCCACCATCTTCTATTTACTTATTTAAATCTTTGCAAAGTGCAAGAAAGACACGGTCATAAGTGTTGCCAAGTAACAATTCTGATTCAGTAGTATTCTGCAGCCACTCTACATGGATGTAAGCAACTCGCTGTGGAGGCTGCGTCTCTGTGTGCTGCACCATTTGACAGTGACAGAAAGTTTAGTGTTACTGAACTTCCCTCTGTTTACACCAGACCTAACAGTGGTATAAGTATGATGAACAGGTTTAAATCTAGTTTATATCAATATAAATGAAAGAACTAGGGCCCAAAACTGGGAATACAAATTACAAGGGTGGGGGAGACCGATCAGCAATGTAAATTGGGCATTGGGTTTCTAGATAAGAGTTCAGTGGTGTCTTCAACCCAGCATAAACAAACCTTCCCCTCAATATGTCCTGATGTGAAAGTTGGGGAACAAAAGCCTGTGACTTTTTCCAAGGTCTTGATAAGACTCATAATAGGATGATCTCATAAACAAGGATGATCCAGGACACAGAGGAACTTGTGTATATGCTTACTGTTACTTACCCAAAACATTTACAGAATCCCCCGTCAGTAGTTGTAGTGTGAAAGAACGTTAACACATCCCAACCATGCTAACTAGCTTCAGCTACAATATATTACTGCTATTGCTTTGGTTTTACAGCAAAAATCCATTTAATATGGTTCACTGGGTTCATGACGTGTGATCTCATTGAAACTAGCTCTTTTGGATCTCCAAAGCAACTGGGACTGTGTCATAACTCAGCTGCTCCACTCCAACCAACCACTCCATGAGAGATGGGCAGGGGCTTGCTGGCTGCAGGAAGAACATTGTGGTCAAGGGCCACAAACAAAACAAGGGGTGAAAAAAAACACGCTGGGAAAATGAAGGACTCCGCAAAATGTAAGCTGAACGATGTCCTTGTACACAGCTTCACTGACAAATTCACGAGCAGATGCAAGCAAATACTTATATAAGAAGCATCTAATCTCTCAAATTTCACTTACTTTTTTTTCTCACCGCATTAGTACACAAATACTAATTGACTATGTCACGTACCTCACTATTGCCCTCTACTGAGGGCAGTGTACTTAACCATACTGCAACATCATCTAGCTACCCCTTTCATCATACTCTCGGGTTTCACCTAAAGCAGCCAGAAAATTCTGCTTCTTAAGCTGCCTGCAGCCTGCATTTTCCAACTACTAAAGACCATGTCATGGTCTCCTGCACTGAAATTGGATGTTGCTAAACAAAAGGAAATTTCATTCTGCCCCATCAGTTTGGATCATCGTTTTCCTTTTCCGGTTAGGACTTTTTCCTGTTGATTCCAGTAGAGTCAGGTCTCCCCCTTTGTCTCCAAATATTTAGATTCAGTATCCAAATTAGCAACCAAGTACTCTGTACAATGATGTGTACTATCTGTGGGATAGATAAAGCAAAGCCCAAGATACAACGGCTCTCACACTTTTGTAACACAGTGAAAAATTTTGAAACTGGGTAAATCATTAGCTTGAAAAGGGTTTATAATCTATAAAAGAAATAAAATGAAATTATCTATCCTTTTCTTAATGTATTACTCATAATTATTTGTGCTTCTACAGAAGTAGACTTGGTTTTGGACAAAAATACCCTCGGGCATTTATTTCACACATGTAAATAGAAGTTATCATTTAATTCCTATTTTAAAACAGAATAAAATTAAAATTATTCCTTCAAAAAAGATGTTTTCTTTAAGAACACATACCTCAGGTCTGCATGGGGTTTCTATTCATAGAACTGCCTCCTTAGGTCAAAGATCAAGAATTAGTGAGGGTCCACAACATGCAGAGCTTTAAAAAATGTCACATTCTTTCATTTTCAGCATAAGAAATGGGCAACTTGTTCAGGGCAAATACTTGTTTGAACTGAGGATTTTATTATTAATCTCTGAAGACTGCTGAATTTAGGGTCACAGTAAGGGTTGATTAGGTACAAGGTGCACAAAGCTCTCCTCTGTCAATGCTATTGAATGAAGCAAGTAATTTAGATTCAGAATTGGTCTTGGATTGAAGCTCACTCCATTACCGACCATTTTCAATTTCAGCTATACAATAAACATCAAGCTCAGCAAGGAAATTAGTACATTTGGTAATGTATTGGGAGAGATGGGTGGGTCTTTGACAAGATGACACTTATCACCAAAGCTTCAGTTAATGAAACCCTTGAGTGGTTTCTGCGTTTGACATATTTTGACATTTTTTGAAATCACATCCAGCGGGTTTTTTTACCCCACAATGTTCTTCTTTATGAGAAAAAAATCCATCTATCTTTAAAATGAGTACTGAAGTACTGCAATATTATAGGAAAAAATTAAAGAGATGCTGACTGCATTGAAGGCAGGAGGGAAGAGAATCTGACTTTCTTTAAATGCAGAAAAAACAGTAGAATGCATAGTATTTAAACTGAGGGGATGCCAGTGCTAATGCATTTTCAGAAGAGAGCTGAGATTTCAACAGGCAACAACTAGTTTGCCACTAGTCTATTTGCTCTGAAAATACCATAAACTGTAACAGGAAGTCTGTCATTAGGACATTAGGAAATCTTAGACTTAAGTTGTTCACCTTTGTTTTTAACTTATCCGTACAAAAATTACCATAAAGCACTATAGAAGTTTTATCATTAATGAGATTAAAATATTAGTTTCTATTATAACCTGAACCAGTGAAATAAGTTTTCCTGAGTTACTTTCACAACAGAACTGGTTTATTTTTGTTTAGTGTCCTGTTCTTAATTTTTATTTAAGTTTGAAATAATGAGAGCAAATGAGAAGATAACTAGCTATAAACCTTGAGCAAACCTACTGTACAAAACCCACACAAATATGTGCAAAAATGAAAGCAAATTAGGAGACAGAAAGGGAGAATGAACAATTGCTGGCCTAAAAGTAGCTCGCTGATGACCCAAACCCACCACAATAGCACTCAGATCACTTTAAATGCTGCTTTGTAGCAATGTGGCACCTACAATGTAAGACTAGAATTAAAAAGGGTCAGGAGAGACAGAAGACTTAGAGATCACTAAATCTGAGCGGTTTGATATTTACTCTTTAGCTTTCCTGAAAGCCGAGGGAAATTATTATGGATTCATATATTTCAATCTCACACAGCTCTATTATTGTTCATTTTTTCATTCAGAGCTGGGAGAACAATTAAAACAAAAAATAAAAAGCAATCTAAACAGGGACATTCCTGAACTCTACTAGACCTACAAGGCAACACTTACAGCTCCAGTTCCTAGCCGGGTGGTCCCTCCCAAAGACTTTTTTTCAACACAAGTGGGAGGTCACCTTGAAGATTTCAGGGACAGGGATTGTATTGTACAGGATACATACTCCTGAAGAGTTGCATTGTGTTGCAATGCAATTTTTATTTAAAACCTTGCCCTCCCATGACTCTGCTCTAAGCATTTCCCTTGCCTCCCTCAGTCAAAGTTTAAGGTGGCAGAGCAAGTACCATGCGTATTTCTGCCCTCTTGAAACCCTAAGGACGGGATAATAAAAGATGATATCTTCTGAACCGAAGAAATCCTGTATCACAAAAGAGTTAATGATTATTTCTCTAGCTTTAGAGGATTTGTTTTGCTTTGTTTTGTTTAAACTGGAACCGTTTCCCACAATACTATGACCAAAATCTGCCATATCCTACTGTGTCTTCGGATCTCTCTGACCTTGTTTCAGCTTACACTTCAAGATGAGTTCAAGCTACTCAGGCTGCAAAATATCAGTATAATTGTTATTTAAGTCTCAGTAGCACCCAAAAGATATATTACCATGCTTGGAGTACTGCAGTAGCCCAGATGTTTCTGGGATTCCAAAAAGTTCACTTAGAATAAGATTGTTAGCTCTAACCAACACAGCATTTGTAAATTAGGAATGCTCAAAAAACTAGGAGGAATCCCAATAACAATTTAAGTAGCCCCAGGTCTGCATTTCAGCACTGGAGATGTTTAGATATAGATTCTCTAATTTGACCCACTACTTTAATGCAATAGAGGTAAGGAAGAAAAAGTTAGACATCACATTGTTGGGATGTTTTGTCTTATCTATGTTCAAATAATCACAATAAAAGGAATCCACAATTCTACTGGGTACTTAGAAAAACTGGAACTGAATAAATAGTTCATGTGTCATCCTCTAATCTCAAAACAGGAGTGTTTGGATCCACACATTTTATTCTAGAAAGTTTTAAAAATCAGATTTAATCCTTCAAATCACTGGATATGATCCCAGTAAAGAGAACTGTTTAACTATCGTACCACACAATGTGATGTGTAATTATTTTCTGACAGTATTTACCAGAAATCTGGGTAGTTTTCATACTTTTGACTCGTAGAAAACATTTATCCTGTTCCGGCAATAAAAATACCTGTCAGTATATAACAGATAGGAACCCACATACTGAATAATCTTAACTTGTTTAGTCAAGCAAGTTTTCATAGGAAAATTCTTGTATAGCATCAGTTTTAAAATGCTTTTTGATCCTGCTAAGACTTAATACATACTGCAGTGACTATCAGAAATAAGATCAAACTAAGCAACTTATTTCCCTGCTTCATTATATTTTTCTCCTAATACAGAGCCAAATCTACAGATTTTATTCAGTTAGTAGTCAGTCTTAAGTCAAGAAGATCTTCCATGATCATTACCCAAGTAATGGATGGTTTGGTTTGGATAGGGAACATGACATACAGTAGTCACTGGATTCAAATGAGTTAACAATCTGTCATGCCACCTTCTTTTCTTTGTACATTTGCAGGCACTGGACTGGCTGAGCCTACTCTCACTTTCTCCTCACTAACAAAACCAAAGACTCCAGACCTAGTTGACTGGAGCTGCCAAACACTGGGAATACTCCCTCATCCTTCTACTGCAGAAAGGGGATAATATTGAAGGTGTTTTTCTGCACCCTCATTTCCTCTTTTCTTTTAAAAAAGCCCACTTCTTCAGCATTTCTTCATCTGAGATGGATTTCTGACAGATTATCTCAAATGATGCAACCTCTCTCTGCAAGGGACTTCTTTTTGGAATCCCTCACACCTCATACCCCTGGTGGCCTCTCTGTTGGAGGCCTTCTCCTGGCCTTTCACCTTACTGAGTAACTGATTATGCATCCAGCATAAGTTCCTCCCTAATTGTCTTTCACAGCATGAACTACTGTCTTACTCTGCCTCTCTCTGCAGCCCATCTTTTTGCACTATGAAAGAACATGCAACTGTAAGCAGTACTGGAAAAATATTTTTTTCATGCTTCTAGAAAAAAAAAAGTCAATTTTAATTTAAAAACTGAAAAAAAAAATCTCTGACAGCTTTTTAACAATTTTTCTAGAAAGAGGAAGGCTGATATTTTCTGCAATATATTTCATTTTGCTGAGATTCCAGTTTTCTGTTGGGGAAAGAAAAAAAAAAAGGGGGGAGGGGGAATCAACCAGCCATTGTCACATATCATTAATAACCTATAAGAGCCACCTGTACTTCTTGCACTTTTTTACATGGCTTTTTAAAAAAGATGCAGAAATAAAGTTTACTAGAGTACTTCATCTTTTCTTCAGTTTAAAGCAGGTAGCCTCCTTAAGTCCCAGGCCAAACACCTGCTCTTTGTTCCTTTTGACCTGTCAGACCCAGATTAACAAATCTGTGACCCATGAAACAAGGTTGCATGAGTGCAGATAGGGGAAACCAATTGCAACCTCCTCTTTCAGTCCCCAGAGAAAAGGGGATACATGGAAGACAGGCAAAGGTCTACTGAGCAACAAAATGGTTAAAGAAAATTTGTAACAAAATTTATATGTTCCTTTCCTTTGTTATCTGCTGGAAGCAGGAAAAGAAGCAAACCTTCTTATTCAAAGCGCCATCAGGTAAATACAGATTTACAAAGGTGTCTATAAACAATAAGACCTATAAAAAGCACTTGGGAAAAATGTTCTGTTAACTTAGGTTCTGATCACCAACAGGAAACAATTAATAAAAGACTTTATTTTATTATTAGGTGTTTTTATCCTATTATTTCTCCTGTTAGCCTTGTTCACTGTAAGAAAGCAACAACATAAAAAGGTCCAGGTGAAGCATGGGTTCTCTGTGGTTGTTCAGAAGGCCAGGAAGGGCTGGGAGCCAGCAAGAGAAGATGGAAAGAATCAGGAGCACACAAATGTTCAGGAGAGTCTCCTGGAGGTACCTCCAACCTCCCATACAACAGACATGGTAATCTGAAGTACTCTATCGTTAAGTTACTGACAATTACCAAAGCTTTAACACAATTGACAACATGACCATGTTTGACAATATATTATAATAATTGACAATATGACAATTTCCCGAAGGTTTATGAGCAAGTAGATTTCCTTTTAATATTTACATATATTTTCTTGATGGATGTGGATTTTATAACTAAAAAAAATAAATTAAAAAAAAAAAAAAAGCACCAGTTAGGCTGTTTCGAGTCATCAGTTGAGAGTATCTATACCTTTTCACCTGAATGTCTCTCTACAGTATCATCAAAAGCACTGAAACACTGAAAGCCACAAGGTTATAAATGATGCATTATAAGCATCTTCCATGAATCAATATAAAAACTGTATGAAATCCAAATCAGGATTCATCAGCATCCCCACAGGTTGTCTAGAGCATGTATAAAATTCTAAATAGAATATTTAAGCTAACAAAGCATAGAGATCGCCTATATAGATATATATATTCACATTTTCTTATGGCAGCGAAAAAAATGAAAATTTTAATCTACTCTGAAATCTTGGTCTTCTCCAAAACAACTCAGCAAAGAATAATGAGCAGATGACTCTTTGAAAGACAGTGTCCTTAGTTCAACTGCATAGACTTAGTGTCCACTGAATTTCATAGTACTCAAAGGTTTACTATAAAAGCTTTTCTCAGAAATAAGTTCAAGGTTGCCTTTTTCTCCCTACTTTAAACCATTCTTCTAACTCCAACTGGTATCTCTAATATCTCTTAATGCCTCCCCTTTGACACCTCCCCAAATGCATCATTTTTCTCAATCACTCTAATGAAAGACTTCTGACACCCTCATTCTCTCTCTGTTCATGATTCTACTTCGACTATAAGTTCTTCAGGTCAGGGTCTACCTTTTTCTTCTGTATTTGTACCTTATGTTATAATAAAAAGGGTCTGGACCAATAGCTAGCGCTTCAGACACAGATGTAATAAAAATACTAATAATTCTTATAACAGGTTTCAGGTTTCTGATAATGAAGTTTTAGCTTTTAGTAGCTATTGTAAGCTTTCTGATCATCCTTACACTTCTTAAAACTGTCCCAAGACCATAACTTATATTTAGAGCAAATACAGCCTAATAGAATGTGTCACTGAAGCTGGGCCTTGCATTTTCACATGGGTTAGAAAGTGAAGGTTGCCTTAATTGGTCTGGTAAACTAGCGTATATTTTATAGGTATGTCTGATGACACGACAATTTGGGTGAAAAGATTAAAGAAAACAAAGACAGAAATATAGGCAGTCATTTCGTACAGGAATTGCTAACTTGTACACCTGGAATAACAGATGTGATTACGGGTTGCCACATTCTACTATATATCTGAATTGAAACAAAAATGGACAGTGATGTTATTCAAAGGTTTAGAAAATAAGATGCAAGCAGAAGGGTTAAAAGAAGTAAATTTCCATGGCCCACATAAAAGAAATACAGGGGATACTGTGTTCAACAAAATACATATGAAGGATCACTTAAAAGGAAGATTAATTTCACCAGTCTTTTCAGGTTCCAAACTTTTAATGGCCTATAAGTAAGTGTCATGCTTTAACCCCAGCTGGCAATTAAGCATCACACAAGCCACTTGCTCACTTGCCCCTGCCCCAGTGGGATGAGGGAGAGAAACGGGGGGGAGGGGGGGGAGTAAAACTCATGGGTTGAAATAAGAACAGTTTAATAGGACATAAAGGGAAGGGAAAATAATAATAATAACAACAACGATGATAATAGTAATAATAATAATAGAATATACAAAACAAGTGACGCACAATACAGTTGCTCACCACCCACTGACCGATGCCCAGCCAATCCCCAAGCTCTGGTGCCCCCAGCCAACTCCCCCCATTTTATATACTGGGCATGATGTCATATGGTATGGAATACCCCTTTGGCTTGTTTGGGTCAGCTATCCTTGCTATGTCCCCTCCCAGTTTTTTGTGCACTCCCAGCCTCCGCTGGCTGGGCAGTATGAAAAGCTGAAAAGTCCTTGACTTAGTGTAAACACTGTCTAGCAACAACTAAAACATCAGTGTGTTAGCAACATTATTCTCATCCTAAATCCAAAACACAGCACTATACCACCCCCTAAGAAAATTATCTTTATTCCAGCCAAAATCAGGACAGCAAGAAAGGAAATGCTGCAGTTAAATGTAAAAATTCCCTTAGTTATTAAACTAGTTTCAGAAATGTCTAATGAGAAAAGTATTGTGTAGAATTTCTGCACATAGGAAAACAGCAAAAAGAGGTACTCCTCCACCTAAAATAACCCCCAATGGGCATATCTCCATGCATCAATACATATGAGCTGATTTTCAGTAATCACAAAAAACGTCAGGAGGAAACACAATGTTGCAAATCCATCCTAGACCGAGCATCTAACGGGATAAATGATCCTACTTAAACGATCAGAACTAAATGGAGAAGAAAGTACAGAACACATTATGGAACAGAAGACCCTAAAAAAAAACTAGGCCGATGTTCACTTGGCATTTTAACTTGTTAGCTTGATCTCAAAGATGAGTGAGACTGTAATGAAACCAGTGTCTTCATCCATGTACTCATTTCATGTAGCCTTGCACAAGTAAAGAATATATGACTATGATCAATAAGCACCAAATTAAAGTCTTCTCAATAACAATGATCAAGTTTGCTTCATGTTTAGATCGTGCCTTTACCATACAAAGTTTTAAAATGGAACTATTTAAGATTCCCCTGCTCCTCCCCGAAAAATTCTGGTTTGAAGCTATATACTTCTTCCACATTTTCTGAAACTTTTCTTCAACTGTTCAGAAAAGAAAATGTCAATGTTTCAACATAATCCCTCTCTTTCCACTAAATCCTGTATACTCACACACTTTAAGGTACACACATATCCTCAGTTTCAACAAATAAGTCAGATTTCCTTAGGAAAGAAAGCATCGTTCATTGCATTCCCCAAGTGTAAAAATGGGAAAAAGGAGTGGGGGGAGGGGGTCGAATTTCAAAACATTGTTTTTCTATTTTCTAACCAGCTGAACTGTTAAACAACACACTGAATCCAAAACTCTACGTACATACATCACTGACTTAACCTTGCTGTTGGAATCTCATCCTTCACAGTTTGTAGCTTTTTATTAAAGTTAACAATATAACCATTATACATGGGTTGTTTGCTTTTCGTAGAGAGAAAAACGTGCCTGTGTTTAATTAGGTTTGACTGTAAATGGTTGCAACTAGACTGTGAAGTGCTCATTGTAGAGAACGTGATGTAGGAACATGGCAGTCCCCCTTTTGCTGCTGTTATTGTTTGTCTAGAGACACCTTTCCGCTAGACTAAATTCAACATGACAGGGTGTCTGCACTGTGACATCTGTATCACTACAATAGGAAAAAACCAGAAATTAATTTTTAAATGAAAGTTTAAAACATGTAGAATAGCATGAACTAAAGAATACAGACACACTAAAAAATAAATAAATGGCCCTCCCTTTTCTGCATGTTTCTGTAGAACTTGTTATAATCATATCCAAATTTTTTTCATTAATTCAATAATTTTCATCTACTCTACATTACTTGCATCATGAGCTGGACAAATAACTTCTTTTCCAGCTTTCTGGAAACTTAATTTTTTTTTCCACTATTTTTATGTTACCATGAAAATAAAATGTTAATATTTGATCATATATCATACATTTTGCTTTGATTCTGAGATTCTTGAAATGTATTTAATCAAATTTAAAACGTAATGTTGTAATTTCAAAGTGAAAAATAAAAATATTTTAATACGTATTTTTAAAGTATTTCAATTTTTTTTAAATGAGCAAATAACTCATTGAAATAGATGAATCTGCTAAAATATTTGTGTCACTGATTCTGCTATCTTTTTTTTTTTTTTCAAACTTAAATCTATCACTTTGGTACTTCTCCTTCCAGGGCAGGGTCTAACTATATTTCTTTTTTCAGTGCTGTAGTGCTACAGTAAACAGCTAGAAGAGGTTCAAAGTATGAATGAAGGATGGAGATAATACGTTTTCTTTACTCCAGTCATGCTCTTATTCCATCCTACACAAAGTCTTTTGATAGCCTTTGCCATTGTTATATGTTCACTCTGGTCCTGTAACTATTAGCTTGCTATGGCAACATGAGTGACAGATATGCAAAGTATGAAACAAAGTAGTCAGTTTAGGTATGGTTCATTAATTTGACATAAATAACTTTTCATAATCATAACTTTTAGGAAAAAAAAATTAAGTGATGAAACTGATGGACGCATGCACCAAAAAGCATGTCTTAAAACAAGAAGGGGTTTAGAGTCCCACGTGAGAAGAAATTTGTTTTATCTTTCAAACACAGTGCTTCATAAAGCTTTACAAGAATCTTAGGATACGGAAAAAAAAACATTCATCAAAACAAACTTTGAAACCTAAACTTTTTCCTCATTTAAGTTATTACCCCAAGTCAAGCCAAAGTGTTCATTTACAGATGATCATGCCCATGTGTCAGCCTCTTCCTTTTTAACCCAGTCAAAACCAATTCTTAGTATTGTATTTCCCTCTATACTACAAAGAGTTAAAACGTATTTTGTGTCCACTGCTTCCATCTACAAAATGGCTGGAAAGATTTTATTTCAACTTTCAATAAACCATAAAACATCATAGGCTGCAAGCAGAAACTAGTTGAGCAAGATTTCTTGAATGGTTGAAGCTTTGCAAGCTTAAAGCAGATGAAAGCAAGGTGTTATAATGGAAACTTGCAAAACCTAAATTCTTAACTACCATTTATAGGGTTCATTATAGTTAATAGTGAGTTTTACTCCATTGTTCCACTAAACAATGGAATAACCTCCTATGAAAGGTTACATGAGATCAATAGCAGTAAAAATATTCAACACAGGAGTAGAAATTAGTAGGAAATCTCTGCAACTGAGTTTGATAATTTAACAAAAATATGAAAGATATGGAGATTTATATAAGAAACAATAACTAGTTCCGCTCATCTGCAAACATGACTCCCTAATATCCTCAGATTAGAAACAGTACTAGTGAGAATAAAGCTACACATACATTTATGAGATTTCCCCTCTTCCTTAATTTATAATTTTTTTTTAACTTCATATATTTTAAAAGAGGTATTATCTATTGAAACATTTATGCTTACCTACTTTAGATATACTTCAGTTCTCACTTTGAAACTAAATTAGGAAGTATAAACAGTAACAGACTTAGGAATTACATTGTAATTGTAATCTTGATGTTGATAAATCACTGACAACAGTCTTTAACCAGCCTTCAAAATGTCTGCTACTGATGAAGAAATATGTCTATAATAAATCAACATAACTTACGAACTGGAGTATATATTTTTGCATTTATATATGAATATTTTTTTTATTTGAAATTTCAATTTTTAAGACTTGTTGAGTTGTTCTCTAATAAATAGTATACCAAATTAGGAGAAAATTATTAGAATTTGATTCCATTTATTATAAAAAATTAATTTTTTTTATATTTTAAGCTATAAAATTAATGAATGAAGGATCCATGCTTAAATTATAATATATTTAAATGTTCAAGTTATTGTTTTGGTTTTAGAGTGGACCATGCATAGCTATGTTCATTAAATAATTTCAAAACTCTATAGTATTTGCTTTTTGTGAAGGATTTTTATGAAATAGATATAATCTTGTAAATAAAATGTCTCTAGCTCAAAAAAGTGAATAAAGTTACACTCATATTTGTTTTCATGTTCTAAATCTGAAAACATGGAACAGACATTTAGTATTTTAAAAGATAGTATTTATTCTTTTAATAGCTGTGTTAGAAACAGTACATAAATTGTAACCTGTGCCTAAATACACTTTTTTTTTCCATTTCTAGAGTTCTGATTTTTTTTTTTTAATTACAAATAATTTCATTTTTAGGTTAAAATATTACAGAAAAATAATGCCTATGCAATCATAATTGCTAAACATGCATCTATGTTATATGTGTTTTGAACAGGTGGACCTTGAAAAAAGATTCCTAATTATTCTTATACTGTTAAAATTATTTCAATTTTGCCTCTCAGCAGATACACATTTGTACTTCAGAAACAGGTGTTCATCAAAAAGAGATGATAAAGAGATACTGCAGTCTAGGCTTGGAACCTCGCCTGCATAGTGCGATGACAGATAAATTAGAAAAATCCTGCTAAACATCTCTCTACACTTCAGAAGTAGATTACACCTTTTTAAAAAGGCAAAACACACAGTTCAATTACTTATTGTCTTGGCATGTGGTTGTGATGAAAGAAGGAGTCTTAAACATCAATAGAGCTAAACTAACTTCCCAGATGGGCTTCAGAAGAGGGAAACCTTCTGCAGTCCACCTGCACATAAAGCAACTTTCTTCTATTTGAAATAAAATAAACATTTCCCCACCCATCCATTCAAATCATCCCTTTATCTTAAACAGCTATTTGATATGCACCTCCTTTTCTTTTCACCTACCAAAAATAAAGAGGAAAATCTTGTAGCACTAAAAACTTATTGTCTGTGGGATTATTTCAATGAATCTATCTGTATTGCCCCATCTGTTTAGCATCTAAGCCTCAGTGTTATATTCATCGTACATGTATTTGTCATTTAGTGTAAAAGATATAACAAAAGTGTTATATCACTGAAAATAATCAATAACAAATGCAAGAGGTAGAGTGGTGGATTGATCAAATATCCATATACACATGTTCTAATGTTTGACCAGAACATGACTAACTACCTGCCGTAAAATTGTTCTTGGAGCCTTGAAGAATCCAAATTACTGTTCTAAGTAAAGCAAAGTTATTTACTACTACATTCAACAGGTGTAATCTGAGATATGGTGTACATTTGTATATGTACAAGTGAAATATATATGTGTGTGTGTGGAACCAAAACCAAAATAAATTACTAAAAGCTCTAAAAGCTTTGTAGTTACAAATTCATACCTAAGTTATCAAAAAACACCCTAAGGTTATGGTAGAGATAACAATATGAGAGATAGGGAAGAGAAATTCTTCTTATTGTCCTACAGTCTGAATTTGTTACTCCAGCTGTTCTTATCTGAATATGGAACACTTTGGACATTGATCAAATCATGATCTCAATAGGTGAATGTGGAATGGCAGGAAAATTACCTTATGGAAAAAGCCAGGAAAAAAATGATACTTCTGTTTAAACAACCATTTCTTTATGAACTCTTAGGTTCAGTACAGAAGTCCTGGAGTGGAGTTCAATATATGCACTAGTATATTGCACTTGCAAGATGGCCTTGTAGGATATTAGTGTTACAATTCTCCACCAAGAAGGAAAAAAAGAAATCTACTAAAGGCAACACTTAAAATTGAAGCAAACTTCGCTGTTAATTTGTTATTGGTTACTTGTATGATACTTTATGCATTATCAGAGTTGGTCACTAGAAACCAAATCTTCACAATTTGAAGCAGGTTCTACAAGTGAAATGACAGGCACAGCTTACATTAAATCACCTCATTTTTGCATGCAGTAACTGTTGTTGACATATTAGACAGAAAGAAACCAGCTTAGATTTCAAGCTAGTATAACCTGAATCAGCGAACACGAAAACTATTGAGGGGTGAAAAGAATAACAGTGCTTTCTGCTGTATACATAGTCATTTTAATACAAAACCCCCACAAACTCTAGTACAGCTACCAGGAGCGTTTTACTCTCTAGTTTTGAGCTTATCTCCATTAGCTGCAGCTCCATGTTAAAGAGGAGGCAGGCAATAATCAATGAGATTCAACCCTCTAGCTCCAGACAAGATGCCAACGCAGCCCTCAATTGGGCAAAATTTGGATGCCCTTGATTTAAGCTTTCTAAGCCTCTACAGTTCCAGTTCAGGAGATTAATATAATTCCCATAGCTCATACTTCTCAGAAGATATTTTTTGTTTGATGCTCACTATATTATTAATAGAACTATACAAAACCCAACTGTCTTGGTTCTTACTGTTTCAGAGAATGAAACACACTTTTATACAATTGTCACCAAGCAGAACCAGAGTGATGCCAACAATATATTCCTGCTTAATAACTAGAATTCTAAGTGATAGCATTTCACAGGTAGTACATTTGTGTCCACCTTCACCCAGAAAAGATGCAGCTTTCTCTCTGTACCATCACTTTACATGGGAGCGTGAAACTTCTTCCATATTCATCTGCTCCTCAGGACAGTCTGGTTGGTTGTCCCTTAATGGTACAGAAATGTGTTACACACCTGCTTGTCCAGCTCCTTTTGTCTTCCATTCTAATATTGATATAAATACCTTTATTAAGTAGCTTTCCCATGATTTTTCAGCTTTTCATACCAGCATCCAAAGCTGTTAGGGGCTAAGTTAGTTTTTAATTCACATGGTAGTAATGTACATTGACAGCCAGCAAAGTGAACTCTACTGGTAACCAGGCAATAGACAGGTATTGTCCCTATATTGACAAGATTGTTGGGCTGACAATCCACAATGCCTCTGCTTGGTGGCCATTTCTGTTTCTAACCACCAGTTCCAGTCTTCAAATAGGCTGGCCCTTGTACAGCCTTAAGTTCATGTAAAAAAAAAAAAAAAGACATTACAAATTTCCTGCTTTTTTTAAAAGTTTGAATAGTGCCTTTAATCAGCAGAAAGTAATGGTAATGAAGGTAATTGTGTAATAAATATCAAACCAGAGTAACAGCAGTACATTGTTATACTACTATTCATCTGGTACATAAATCAGAAAAAACACAACCCAGAGCCAGCACTGTGCGTTTTAAGTGTGCATGTCATAGAATACTGGTTGAATATGAACCTATTTTTAATAAAGTTTGCTAATCAGTACATTTGTATTAATAGGAAACTGCAAACAGCCTCCCAAGTATCAATTTGCAAAGTCCGCTGTAACTTCAAATACTATGATAAGATATAGTGAAGCAAGAGCTTGGCCTAATATTATTCAGCAAACAGCTTCTGATCTACAAAATAAGCAAGCTTTATACTGATCAATTTGAACTTTAAAATATTCTCATCTCTGCTTATGACTGAGGTGATTGAGAGTCACCCATTTAAAATTAATATACAAACAGACAGTAGGTCTCCTAGCTAGCCAGGGAGATGCAGTGTTCCTCTCCATTATTCTTGCTCGGTGCGCACATAACTTAAAACAAACACCAGCCAGGTTTCTTTGACAAACCATGACAGATAAATATCTTCCACATGCCCAGCTTCCTAGGTCATCATCACTTTCAGAAAAATTGCTGCTTCTGTACTAACAGTGCTTCACACCATACGAAATGAAAAATGCTATTTAAGCTTATTATTGGATAGTTTTGAAAGTACTTTCTTACTTCGTACAAAATGGCACAAAAGGCTATGAACATCACAGAAAGTTTTGAGTAAATTTAATGGACATTTTGCTTCAGCACCTTTAAAACAATCCACTAGAAATCTTTATGACAAGTGTTCTGCTTTCAGTCACATGTCACTCCTTGTTTTAATCAAATGCCGTAAGTAGAATTTTAAGAAGAGCGCTAACAACTTAATACCTGCTGATTTCACAACTGTAGCAGTGAAGTGGTTTAGAAAAACCCAGCCTACAAACAGATGCATTGCCTTCACCAGATGTTTGTTTATTTGCCAAGTCTCTATCAGTCATTCTGCCTTGGGCATTCTCCTCACTTTGTTTGTTTTCTTTTTTCCCAAACTGTTTTTTCTAGGTATACTTTTAGCTATGCAGACTTCAGATTAAAAAATTCCTTCTCTTTGTGAAAACAGAAGCTTTACATTTTCTGTAACTATTTTTCATCATAAGAGAGGAAAGCCTCTAGTCTGGAGTTTGTGACTATTTCTAGTTTTCCGTGGTTTAATGTTTTGGCAGTCTCTCAACTGGCTTGTTCCAAGCTTCATGTATCCGACAAAATCTCCCTGTTTCTTTGGGTGATTGATGATCTCAAGAGCCTACTTCTGGGTTTTAAAAAAGCAGCTCAATCTCCTGCTATTTTTAGGAGCCCAAAAGTATAGCACAAATGTTTCACACTGACAGGGACATTCCTTCTCCTCTGTCTGTTGAGATGCTCAGAAGACACTGCTGATCAGCAAAAAGAAGAAATGAGGCAACAGCCAACAACAGAAACAACATGCCAAATACTGAAGCGGAACGTGGCTTGGAAGCCATCTGTAGCAAACAGAAAGTAAGTATGGATCAACCTCCTTTTTCTTAGTGTATCTGATGAAACTGAGAAAGAGACACACTTCACTTGTTCTCTTTTTCTGAGAAGATGCAATGTTTTTTAAAAAAATTAAAACTTGAGGAAGGAGAGGGGGAAAAAAGAAGGGAACAAGGAAGCTTGGAGGAATAGGTTTTAGGTTAGTTAAGTGATGCATATACAAATCCACACATTCAGTGGAGTGCCATCTTTACAGAGTTAACCAGATAGACAAGTACAGGAAGCAATTTTGTTGTCAAAGTTCTCAGAGTTTCACCCATTTTAGTGATCTTTATGAGCACTTGCAACTGAGAAATCAGTCTCCAGGCTTAACAGATTCTTCCTTTGCACAGTAATTAGGCATTTTAATTCCTTTATTTTAAGTTACTTATTAAAATTGTTCTCTTGCAGCATCTTGTTGCTTAAAGTTGCAAAAAAGTATGTCAAAATAAAAGCATGTGGGAAATAGTTTTAATCTTACTTGATGAAAATCTTATTGTATGCCACCTTTCATTCTGAATGAACCTGTTGTACCCTTTCTTTTCAATAGTCCAACCTTTTTTGAATCTCATGAGCTGTCCCAAGCTTCATCAGTTTCTCAGTATTTACCCTTGGTTCCCACTTACAGAACAGTCTGGTTTGAGCTTAAAGCACCAAATTAGAGTCCAGATTTTATTATCTGCTCTGTAGTCAACAAACTGATGACCCCCTGGGAACATTTTAGCATTTTTCTTTCAGAATTTATCTATTTTTAAAAAATGGGCCGCTACTGATCTTCAGGACAAATATTTATAGAAAGGGGTGATAGATCTTCAGATAGCCATCTTTATCTCAAAAAATATCACAAAAATTAAGAGGAAAATACGTCCTGGAACAGAACATATGGTTCAAAATGGAATTAATTTGGGGTTTGCTTTTTTTTGTTTGTTTTAGGAAAAAGCTACTAATAATATCCTACCACTTTAAAAAATGCCTTTAAGCTAATTTTTCAATTATCCTATCATCCTGCAAAACATAGGCCTTTTCCCCTCGAAGTCAAAGAAGCTTTGCCATGGATTCAAGTATCTTAACTGGAATCATTAAGTCCAAAGGGAGTGCTAAGATTAAGCCAAATTTTGGCCTTCAGTTTTAATTAACAACCTATACCAACCTCTATGTTTGTTTTTTACCTTGTGCAGTGTACCATTTACTACAGTTCAGTGCAGAATTTAACGTCAAAACGCAGAGCCCCAGTACTAACTAGAAAGTTAACTGCGCACTACAGCAATGCATTACCACTGGAAATCAGTCTGACTTGTTGAGAAGTAGTTGCACCCACCAAGCCAGACTCCAATCCCTTATGAAAGCAGTCTCCTTCATCCCACAACTCAATACCCCAAAGTAGTTGGTGCAAGATCCTTCTCCCTTGAAGATGTTAAATAGCTTTCTTGCCTTATTTTACTCTATTGATTCTCAAGAAGCACTGAAATTTTAGCTATCAACATATTTTTATTATTGCTTTATGACTCTCCATTCTCTTTCTGCTATTTGTTGCAAAAAATGTCAACTAACTCCACAAACTGCTTTAGGAGACAATTTTTCTTAAAGCTGCACAACACAATTTGCACCAAATTTTATTAATCTATCAGAGGCTTGAGTGCCATGTAGTTGTTAAATCACACAAACATCATAGAAACCTGCTCATGTACTGCTCCTTAGCAAGTGGGTTGCTCATTATGTTATTATTATGATAACATATAGATAAATATACTTATGATGCAATCATCATGTAAATTTACTTTTAAAATAATGTATGCATTTGAAAACATTTCTATAATTTTGATGGAGAGAATGCTTTTGCCTCCTCATGCATTAATACTACATATGCTATTTAGTTTTGATATAGCTTGTAATTTTGTTGCTGCTTTAAAGAAAGCATTATTTAACAGGACCTTAATTACACACACTTTTAACCTTACAATGGCAAGGGTCAATTAATTTTACCCTACAGCTTATAGGATCCATGCTTGTTAAGTAAATAAAATGGGGGGAAAAAAAAAAATCACTGAGTTGATTTGAAAAGGAGAAATAACAGTATAGCCTCATAGGGCCAATAAAATTACAGCTAATCCTTCTGGGAATCCAAATGGCAATAAAGTGAAAGTGAGTACAGATTAACACATTGTAAATCCACTTACTACCCAGCAATGTTTACACAAGGATTTGACATTGCCTGTTACCATTTGATCAGCATTTAATTGCACATTTTGCCAAGATTTTACTGAAGAGGTTACTTCTATTTCCTACAAATATAACTCAATTCTTTAAAGACCCAAACCATGCTTTAATCAAGGGCAAGAATATGTACTGACACCCTATGGGTGATGGAAAATGGGTGGGTTTCTAGGGTGTCATACTGATGACTTAGTAAAATATGAACAAAATACTGAAATATCTAAGGAAATGCTTCAAGTGCAAATGATCCTGTGTGTTCATATTCCTGAATTTGAAATGTGGGGGAGTGCACTTTTCTTCTGCACTTTTAAAAAGCTATTTGCTTGAGTCCAAAACAGCTTTTTCCTTACTGCTCACTTATAATACAAACTGCACTCACATGGAGGCCAACAGCCAGCAAAAACATATTTCCATTTTAACGCCTTTAGATGATCAAAGCATCAGCTTAATATAATCAGCTCAAATCCATTTACCAGTGAGCCTACCACTGTGCCCAGGGACTGTTTTCCTTTCCAGCCCTATCTATTCTGGAACAGGTGCTATAATAGTAAATTAATTAGTCTGTGGAGATGCACCTTGTTCTCCATCTCCACAGGCCTCTTGTGGGTCAGGGCCTTGAGGAAAATGCCATCTGGGCAGAGTTTCCCCCAGAGAAACAATCAAAGCCTACAGACTGCAGACTACAGAGGAGGGTTCATATGACAATTAACCTTATTAGTCTTTTTTTTTTTTTTTTTAAATGGTTGATAGTGTGTCAACATGTTGGCTCTATAAATAATCTGCTTCTCAAAATCATCAGTGCAACTAATTCAAAGAAATTTTATCTAAAAATCCTCTGAAGAAAATACAAATCTCCTCGAACGGGAAATATAAAGGTAAATAACTATTAAACAATAACTTACATACCTAGAAAGGTATCACACAACAGTTCTAGAATACTTAAAACTTTAACATACTTTGAAAGATGGACAATTTTTACTGTGACAATTTTTATAGAAACCCAGAAGGATTTGTGCTATTAATCATTTTGGTTCTCTGTTTCCCACCATTGTTTTGCCAAATATTTAATTATCAACAGAATCAGAAATAAATTCAACATTTCACAATGGATATCAACATTTGTCTTGATAAATATGGTGGGTGTTGAAGGTTTAACTTAAGGCCCTAAAATCTAGGGCTGTATTTTAGATTTGTGGAATTGTTTTTACAAACAACATTGTAAAACAAATGAGAATTTAGAAATCTCAAATGGAATGTGATAGGTAAACAAAATCTCTATACAATAAAGTTCTTTGCATATTTTCACTGTAAGTTTGGCAAAGAACAGAAATTATGACAACAGAGCAAGAGCATCAGGTTTAACATTTCAGACCATTAAAAAATACAAAGTACACGTAAATTTATAAATATAAAGTAACAAAAATAATATTCCTAATGCATGACTTCAGTGAATAACTTCTTCAAACGTATTTTAGTTGGATAAAAAAAATACTAAATTTGTATCATAATAAGAAACAAAGCCAAGTGATTAGTTCCTAAAATATTTTGATGACTTCTAACTCTCTGCTTGTGAATCACTTGAATTCCTCTTATATTTATTTCTTATTCAACTTACAAAATCATTTTCATAGAGAGACTTTTATTCACAGTTTGCTATGTTTAATATTTGGAAAACGTGCTATTTTGATGGAGTACATAGGTCAGACAGTTTGTTCTTGTTCTCTCCACATAGAGGTTTTCAGTGTGACCATCTAATGAGTTTCCATCTAGAGATCTATTTTTTGAGATTTGTTTTTTTTGAGAAAAATTAAATTCCATATTTTTTCAAGGAATTGTACAAGGAAAAATTGTTAACGTGAAAAGCATAGAAACAATGTCAAAGCAGACATTCATTGAAAAGTAATTTAAGTACTCACTAATCTGTAATAAGCACTATTAACAAATATATTTTAGTACGCCAGACAATATTTAAACTATCTTGAAATAGAAAACAGTTTGTTCTTTACAGCAAAGAGAAGACTCTGAATGATTAGCCAAACTTTAGAGTACCATTTACCACCAGAATTCCTTCAAGTACTATCTCAACTGTCTACATGTGTAGTAACAGTTACTTGACACGCTGTGCATGTAATTGCTCTTTCCATTGTGTGTATTCCCATAATAAACTTTTTCAAAAAGTTAATAAAATGTTCATCCTTCAGCCTAAGTATTTCTGAAGTTTTCTTTTTTCTCCCGTTGGGGTGGGGGGCAATTTAAGTTGAATGGGTAGGGTGCTAATCTGGACAGTGGAAAACCACCTATATTTACTTTTAATATAAAAGCAGGAATGGAATCATAAGTAAACAAGTGCAAATATTATATATTGTCATTGAAGAAGTGTCATTTGTAACTGTTAAGATCACTTCCTCTGTACATTACTGAGCTGAAGGGGTGGGCAGACCAGGATGGAAGATTAACAGAAGAGACACGCTAAGAGAACTCAATGAAGCAGCCATAGGAGATGAAATACAATGTGTGTACTCATTGAAGCAGCTGAAAAAATGAACTACAAGGGACTGTATTCAATGAAGCAAGTGCAAGAGATGAGATGCACTAAAGGGACTAGCAAAAGCCCTCAAGCACTTCCTCCAGTGAAACACACAAGTCTCCCTCCCTTTTATTGTCTCCCTCAAACACAACTAAATAAATGACATTGAATTGCCTACTTGTCGCTAATTTTTTTTCAGATCAGCAGGAAAAAACATGTTCAGAATATAATAACAAATCTTATTCTGACAGACTTGATCACAATATGCTGGAATGTCAACTTGTGTGCCACAAGCAATGTTAGCACATCAGTACCACAGAATTCAGGTAGTACAACCCACAAGTTCACCTACTGTTTTCCTAGGTGTCAGTACCTCCCCTATCCTCTCTCTCTCTAAGCAGATAAAAGACCTCCTATATACACCCCACATAATCCAGTAATAATAGGACTTTTCAGGTTAAGTGATGGGTTGACCCTGGCTGGACGCCAGGTGCCCACCAAAGCCGTTCTATCACTCCCGCATCCTCTGCTGGACAGGGGAGAGAAAAATATAACAAAAAACTTGCGGGTTGAGATAAGGACAGGAGAGATCATTCACTAATTACCATCACGGGCAAAACAGACTCAGCTTAGGGAAAATTAGCTCACTTTTTATTACAAATCAGCCAGAGTAAGGTAAATGAGAAATAAAACGAGATCTCAGAACACCTTCCCTCCACCCCTCCCTTCTTCCCGGGCACAACTTCACTCCCGGATTTCTCCACCAAGCCCCCCCAGCGGCACAAGGGGGACAGGGATGGGGTTTACGGTCATCACATGTTATTTTCTGCCGCTTCACCTCCTCAGGGCAAGGGCTCATCACACTCTTCCCCTGCTCCAACGTGGGGTCCCACCCACGGGAGACAGTCCTCCACGAACTTTCTCCAACGTGGGCCATTCCCACGGGCTGCAGTTCTTCACGAACTGCTCCAGCATGGGTCCTTTCCACGGTGTGCAGTCCTTCAGGCACAGACTGCTCCAGCGTGGGTCCCCCACGGGGTCACAAGTCCTGCCAGAAAACCTGCTCCGTGGGCTCCTCTCTCCACAGATCCGCAGGTCCTGCCAGGAACCTGCTCCAGCGCAGGGTTCCCACGGGGTCACAGCCTCCTTCAGGAACCCACCTGCTCCGGCGTGGGGTCCTCCACGGGCTGCAGGTGGATATCTGCCCCACCATGGACCTCCCTGGACTGCAGGGGGACAGCCTGCCTCACCAGGGTCTTCACCACGGGCTGCAGGGGAATCTTTGCTCCGGCGCCTGGAGCATCTCCTCCCCCTCCTTCTGCACTGACCTTGGTGTCCGCAGGCTTGTTTCTCTTACATGTTCTTACTCCTCTCTCCGGTGGCTGTTTTTCCGCGTCCCAACTTTTTTTTTCCTTCTTAAAAATGTTATCACAGAGGCGTTACCACTATCACTGATTGGCTCGGCCTTGGCCGGCGGCAGGTCCGTCTTAGAGCCAGCTGGTATAGGCTCGCTCTCTCTCGAACACAGAGGAAGCTTCCAGCAGCTTCTTACAGGAGCCACCCCTGTAACCCCCCCCGCTACCAAAACCTTGCCACATAAAACCAATACACCCTTTTCAAGTAAATGGGAAAGAACGAACAGCAGTATTTTGATAGATCTATGTCATGGTCATGCTAACAAACACAACTGGTAAGTCTTAGAGGCTTGAACCCAAAAGGCATCTGAAAGTACCTACAGTGGAGCCAAGGAGAAAATTTTAGTTATTTACTACTCTTTCAATATCCCCGTTTATGCATTTTTGTGTACTGTACTCTGGATTATCCCATAGTGCTAAGAGTTGCTCAAATAGCTTTCAAGATTCTAAATAACTATAAAGGCATTGTGGCACCCAACAGGCATTTGAAACAATTCAAATTGTAGAGCTTCTCCCTCAAGTCATCACTATATGCATTTGGATATTTACTGATCCTTGGACCTTTCATGTTCAGACCTGAAATTCTGTCTGCAAGTGTCATAAAGCTATATCTTAAAGAAAAATCTTATAGGGTTTAAGTAAAATAAAACTAAAATAGTTTTGAAATTCTCCAAAATATTTCCAGAACTTAAAACAGTAGCCATTTCAAATTTCTAATTGTATCACAGCTGGAGAAACCTGTGGATGAAACTGTTACACTCTCAGAAAAAACAAATGAGAACAACTCTGGTTTCCAGTATTCAGATCCTATAAAAATGAGGAGACTTTGGAAAACTTGCCTATTAAGATAATACAAACCCCAGTATTAGCTGTTTCTATAGAGTCAAAAGTAGTGTTCGAAGAAGGAATTTTAGAAGAAACTGCTAAAATGAATAGTAACAAGTTTCTAGAACTACACAGTTCACCCAACAGCTCTAAAAAAAACTCAAACATGAAATTGCTGAGTTGTACCCTAGTTTTCAACTCAGAGCTCAACTACCAGTAAAAAGCCAAATAATATTAGGAATTGCTAGCAAATGAGTTCAGAATATGAAAGAATATAATTATGCTACCACATAAATCCAACATGCACCCACAGCTTGACCACCCTTCTCAGAAGGTATGGAGAGAGGCACAGAGAAGAGCATTGCAGGTGAACAGAGATATAAAGCAACTGTTGTCTGGAACATCTTGGCATCAGTGAGATTGGTACAGTCCCGAATCTCAGGGAGGAGGGAACTATTAGTCACTGTTTCTCACAACACAAAAAAAAAGCAAAGGTGCCTTTAACAAAAATATCAGGCAGCAGCTTTTAAACACATAGAGGATGTATGTTATCAATCTAACTAATTAAATTATATAACTAATCACCACAAATAAGTTCTGATTTTCAAAAGGGAGAAGTGACTCAATGCATTCATGGAAGAAAGGTCCCTACTATTAAATACAACAATCTGCACAGAATGCCTGCGCCCCTTGTCACTCAAAGGAGAATATCATGGAAAGAGTCACATACATCTTACCTAGTCCTTATATTCTTTTCCTATACGCTCTCAAGTGCCAATGGGAACATGATACTGAGCTATATGAAGCTTTGGTCTTACCCATCGCATTAAGAAATAATGTTATATATGTGCAGTGGGTTAACCTTGGCTGTCTGCCTCCTCTCTCTCTCTCAGCTGTTGAGCAATGTTTGTTACCCCTTCTTAAATGTGTCTTCACAGAGGCACCATCAGCACCCCTGGTGGGCTCAGCTTTGACTAGCGGTGGGTCCATTTTGGAGCTGGCCCTATCCAACATGGGGGCAGCTCCTAGCCTCTTCTCAGAGGGGCTGCAACTCCCCACTCAACCTTGCCACTAAACCAAACGCAGTATGTCTCCTAATACTACAATGAGAAGAGTACTTCTACAGATGTCAGGGGGATGACTCATATGCATTAAGAGGAGGGAGGTGTTCACAAAGGCCTAATGAGGCCGATCTCCCTGCACACGCTTGCTGTAGGAGAAGGCAAAAGGTGTGCTTTTCTAGAGGTGTCCTGGAGGAGCCTCTCTCCCCCTCCCCACTGGCACCAGAAGAAGCCAAGGGACATTAGTATCACTAGGCTAAACCTAATCCTTGTGAGTAACCTTGTATGCATGATCCCTTCTCTATAATGCTCAGAACACTTTGAATTAAAGAAACATGAATGCAAGGTTTTAGGAGATATGCAAAGTAATATTCTGTGCCTTTAACACTCAGGGCAAAATATCAGCTCTTTCTTGATACAACGTTAAAACTATCAGCATATTCTGCGCAAAGCTGTTCACCAGCTCAGTGTTTGCTAAAAATGAGGCAACTTTCCCAAAGCCAGCAACTTCTTCTAAACTCAGAGATGCAACAGGGTTACTAAAGGGCCTGTATGTATATTTCAATCACTTTATCACTTTAAAAGGGGAGGTAAAACACAGTATTCCCTATAGCTCTGTAGTGAATGATGATTAATTTTTTTAAAAAGTATGTTTTCACAATAAAGAAAATATTCGTATTATAACTAAAAGAAGAAATCTGAATCACTGACAGAAAATAGGAAAATTTCTGTGTGTTATTCGTCCGTTCCATAATTCTGTTTCTCTAATTTCACACATATTTAGCATCTTGTCTAGGGGGCATTAGTGTATTTGGTGATGAGATGAAGGCAGCCTAATGCTGGCCTGGCAAGAACTCCCTGTCACCAATCCTCCTGGGTCCGGAGATCAGCGTTCTTAAAATATGAGGATTTGATAGAGTTAACGCCATCCCCTCGAGCAGATGGTTTGGAACATTCTGTCAACGCTGCCACCGATTACTGCAAACAGATTCTCGTTACACTGATAGCCCCTCTGGGACCCCAGCAAAGCACTGGCTAACCTCCACTCTGAGGTGCAAAACGTGCCGTTTCCGCGGCCCTGCCGAAGCAGCGAGGATGCACATGCCTCACCCAAACACTACCACCGGTATTTCTGCACTGCCACTCCACAACTGACAGTTGCTCAGAATGACAGGTTTTAGTTTATTTTACGCTGCTTATTGTAGCCTTGCAAATGGAGACCATTAAATAGCTTTTCCTTTTTTTAATGAGTTTAAACTGCCACACCTCAGGCTTGGGCAGTGCTGTCATTCCCTCATGCGGCTTTGGCTATCCTGCCTACCTATTCGGCAGCAAAACACTCTGTGCATTCACAGACTATTTTGAATATATGAAATATGAGCTTATATATTACATATTCATTAGCAACATTTTCTGCGCTTCCTGAATAGATATGAGTCAGACTGGAATCACATTTAACACCGTGGCAAAAGGCTTCTGTAAACTTGCTCCAGTTTCTTATTAAAGTAATATCTTAATACATTAGCTTTGTATTACTCGAAATATTAACCTATTTAGCTCAACACTGATAAACAACACCTGGCCTTTATGGATTCACTACTGAAGGGTTTTTTCAGCATTATAAGCCAGATCTAAATTTTTAAGTCTCTACTTTTCTTTTAGGAGAAGCTTGGAGCATCAGAGTTACCAAAGCTTCTCTTTTGTCCTGAATTTGGTATCTAACACTACAATATATACTGGTAACAGAAACAAACAAACAAAAAGTCCAATTTATCTTCCCAGCTGGAAGTCATTCTGCAAAGCAATTAACTGCTTTAAGAAGGATTAATATGCACTTAGAATTAAGGATGAAGAACTGGTCTGAGAAATGGAAATACTGACACAAACTTCTTGTTTGGTCCCTCAGCTAGGGCTTGCACAGAACAATCAGGCAAAGCTCATCAAATGAAAAAATCAAGAGGCTTCCTCAATCATGTCCTAGCTGGGTTCGTATCAGGGACAGCAGACATATTCCCATGCAGCCGCCAGCATCTCAGCTTCCATCATAGAGGTCACATCTGCTTCTTCGTGCCAGCTACAAGCTCGGTCCAGGCAACACTGCTCTATAACACATCTTGGAGCTTCCTTAATACAAGATCCTTAGGAAACTCCAGTGGCTTCCAAGATCTTTCAAGAACACACCAGGTACCAGACTCTGAGCCTCAAGAGCAAGGAGGACTCAGATATCCGTTAGGACTGAGGTGGCATAGCAGTAAAGTCCAAGGGAGCTTGGACTCCCAGCTTGCCCAAAGCAAAATGAACAGGAAAAGAAAACCCTTGGCTCTCCTGAAAAGCACCACATCCAAGAAACACACACAGGGTCTGATGCCACCTCCTACACTAAGGAGGAAAAGGTATCTTTTTGCCCCTAACAAACTAGATTTTTTTTTTTCCCCTGTCTTCTTCCTGGTCTGCACCAACATGAGAGCAAGATATTTTAGTAAGTTAAACTCAAACATCAACAAAACAGATACTGGCATAAAAACTCCACATCACATACAGAGTCACATAAACAACAATATAGGTTTTGTTTTGGTTTTTTTGTTTGTTTTAAATACTCACTGACTGCACACTTGGAACTGAAACTAATAAACAAGAAATTATCATTGTCTGGTGATCGTTCAACAGCTTAAATTGATGTCCTCAGTTTGAGTCTAGTAGACAAATATCCACTAAAAAAGACAAGTGAATATAATTTGGCAATCCAGGCAGAGACCAACTGCGGGAAGACTGAACAAGCTGTGCCGTTAGGACAGATGGTCCTGCTGACACAAAGCTGAGGTATATTCGACAGGTTACACGGCTGTTTGCATAGGAATCATGTAATTTAAGATCTTTTCATTAAGAAATTTTTTATACCATCAATTTCATTTTAGCACTTCGAAGAAAAAGCATGTTCATTTGGCCTGGTTCAAGTTTACTTTCTTAACTGCAAGCATTTGAACCAGAGACCTTCTTTCCCTATTCAGGCACATAGATTCGATACAAAGCGCACCAATTCAGTGGAAAGACCCCCACAAAGTCTCACCAACCAGAATCTCTGAGCATTGCTTTAATAGATGTAAAACCAATTATCAATAGAAATATTAAAACAGATGCTGTTTACACAGTTTCTCAACAATTCTATTTATTACCTTACCTCCACCAAAACCACATTCAACTTTTAGCCTAAACAAAAATGTTGCAGTTTTGTGGATAAAAACAAGCCTACATTTTTTCCAGGCACTTGGTGCATCTACAGTTTATATTTGAGGCATTTTATTAGAGGACCAGTCCAGGAGGTTACAGGACAGTTGGTGTCATTAGCTTGGGAGAATGAGCCTGTTCACCATCTGAGCAGGGTGGGTGACAAGTTACACAGCAACACCTGCTGGCAAATCCACAAAGGAGAACATGGCAGTGTTCCTTGCAGAAGCTGCACTTTGCTGGAGAAGCGGTAGTATCATAATTGCCAGGGGCCCGATCCCGCAGAGCCTCACCCTAGTGCCTGCCTCCTCACTGTGTAATCTCAATAATGTGCTTGGATTGTGTAAGGAGATTAAAATGAGAAATAGAAAGAGAAAAAGGGACTTAAAAGAGGAAAGATATACAGGAGGAGACAGAAACATAAGCAGTGCCACAGTGCCAACACTCCTGACAAATTTACTAATAAATGTTTGTAGGATTGGACCTCATGATTTTAATTCGTAATAACAAAAAGACAATGTTTTGCAGTCATATTAGCGTGGACAATGGCTTTCATTAGAAAGGGTTACTGCCTCTTCCCTATTACATCCTCCTTCTATGATGCTCAGAACACCTGCGCTATTAAGGGGTTTTTTTGCTTGGATTTTTTTGAAAATAAGAAAAAATTAACAAAGTAAAATTTGTTGACAGTCCCCCTAGCCAGTGCAGTGGGTGTTCTACCCATGGGCTGTCACATTTTCCATGTTCATTTCTGCAGGTGCTAAATACATGCTGACAACAACATATGTTACCAGTCTTAAATGTGTGAGGGTTTTCTTTTTTTTTTTTAACCTTGTAATTAAAGAATGCTCACAGCTTGGGGGAAAAAAAAAAACCCAACAAAAAACCAGAACAGGTGAAAGCTGACTCTGCCCAGTGTATTTAACATTCACTTATATTCTCATTCTGTCTCTGTCTCATGATTTGGGTATTTTCCTAATGATGCACAGGAAGAAAATGCAGGGGGTGGAGGGGGAAGAGAAAGGATCCTATCTTCCAAATAGTAGTTATTTAAAAATAACAAACAAATTTTGAAAATAACAGCATGGAGGATAAGCATTAGTTCTCTCTGGAATCACCCTTTCCCCCCTGTGTCTCCTCACTTTTATTTCTGAGCTCTCTATTTGTTTATTTCCATCTCTTATTTTAATCTCCTTAGTCCTGCCAAGCGTGTTATATGTGGTCTCCAAAGGAGTGTTTCCTATACGTACCGTTATACAATAGGACTCACCTATTCATCTGTATAAAAGTTGGACTTACCCTATTAATTATAGTATTATTATTTTTGCCCATTTAATGTATCACACTATTATTCATTGAAACCTATACACTGCTCCTCAGGGCAGTGCAATATCAACAATCTACATACATACGCACGAGTCGGGGAAAATGGCTTACTTCAGCACAATTTATGAAGTTATTTTTTATATAACTGTTCTGTACAATATACCAGAATACCTTTGGTCAGCTGAAATAAAGTTAGATCATAAAATCAATTAGAAATCTTTCTAGAAAAGAAATCTGATTACCTACATATCAAAAAAGATGTGATGGATTATATTAAAAGCAAGTAATACTATTTCATGTATGATCAAACTACTACACACTAAAAGAGTATATAAAAAAATCAAAGCTACAGAAAAATGTATTTTCTCAACCTGTTCTACAAATATGATGCAGTAGGTTTTAGCTACAATAATGTAGTCCTAAGCAAGTTTGAAATGTTGAGATGAAAAAAGCATTTCCTTGCTTTCTCTGCAAAATTTCAACCTCACGATAAGATTAGGCTTCCTTACTTGAGGATTAAAAAAAAAAAAAAAAAAATCTGGAGAGAACACAAATGAGTTACAGCATTCAAGACAAATCAAACCACTGTTACTTCCCCTCCTCATGGGTCTGCTGAACTGTGTAACAGCACAGGCAGGCATTTGCATGCTCCAGGAAGGGAAGTCACATATACCCCCAACTCTGATAAAGAGGTGACGATGTGGCAGGATTCATTTTGGCACAGCACTGCTGCAATATGCTGCAATTGATCTTAGTCTTCAAAGGCGGTGAGAAAATATTGTGCTGCTCAGCTCTAGGCATTTATATTTTAGCCAGTTAAAAAACAAATTTGAGCAAATATGCCAAATATTTGCCTTCATTAAGAACTAAGCCAAAGAAAACTGATATGATAAAACAGCCCATCTGTGAATTGGGTCTGCAACTCAGAGCAACAATTTTGAGACTGCTTCAGCATTTTTCCTTAGACTCAGAATGGCAAAACTCAGTTTCTGAACCCAGACTTATATCTCTAACTCAAGTCTATCCTGGAATACAATTTTAACAAATTTTATTAAAGGATGCTCCGCCGCCGCACCCCCCCCCCCCAAAAAAAAAAAAAATCAGTCTTCTCAACAGTTAGTTTTAGGCAATAAAAATGTCTTCTCACTCATAAAATACACCTAGCATAGCACTGTAATGTTGAAAATTTTTATTTCATGCCTAGTTTCCTTTTACACCAGGACTGTGTTCCTACAGCTTAAAATGATCCAAAACTACATATCACATATATGAAGTCAGACATTTTATTAAATAAAATGATATCTGCTAAAAAAATTCATGCTTAAAGAAATAGTATGTGTCAGCCACCAAACGCACAGACTCCCCCTATTAAATGCTATGCAGAGTTTTCTTAAGTGTTAGATTCTACTCCAGACCTTATAAAGGGTTAAAATACAGATACTGTGAATGGAATGTATAATCCTTAAGGCCCTGGAGCATTAAGACATATCTGCTCCTTAGGGTCCATCTCTGTCCATAATCAATTTCTTCCCTTGGAGAACATTAATTGTCTCTAATGATAGCTTTCCATCAATACATCCTTGATCTTAAAAGGCCTGTACAGCTTTTTCCTTTATTCAATCAAATCATCTCTACAATTGCCCTCCTTTAGTAAGATAATACCTTTTAAGCCTTGTATTTTAATATAAAAAAAATAAGAGGTAGCAGCAAATTCTAATGGAAGTGCTAACATTTGAGAACCAGGATGATGGCTTCCATTATCCTAAATAATGTTTGAAGATTACGGAAAGCACTGTGTTTCAAAAGGTGGAAACTAATCCCCCACTTTCAAATTATTCCTTGTACAAAAATCTGTTCTGACATTGGGAATTTTTGTGCCCCAACTACAGCACTGTATATTTAAATATTTGAATATGAAAGATAATTTTCAGCTCTGGAGGGGAAAAAGCAAATAATTACTATTTATAAGCAGTAAATGCTGAATAATTTGAGAAATTGACAACCTTAAACACAGAAGCCCTTTATTTTTTCATTCTCCAGTACAGGGGTGACTTAACTGTTCACTCAAACTACTATAACTCCAATCAGAAGTTCCTAAAATTATTTAATTTCATGATGGCTTAAAAACTCAATCTCCTAGTGACCCACTAATGCGTCTTGCTTTCCCCACCCCCTTCTCTTCCTTGTACATGCTTTTCAAAAGGCGTGGAAATTCAATTTTTTGCCATTCAACTGATTTGTTTCCATTCAAACAGAGGATTTTTCTTGCACTTCATCTAGATTGCCCAGCATCAATCTGTGTTTCCACCCATATTCTAACATGCTTTTGTGCAAAATGGCACTACTGTTTATAATGGCTCAAGGACCTCAAAATGAAACTGATGGTACAAAAGACCTCAAACCTTTCAAATAATTTAGTTGGTTTTTTTTTTTATATCCACCATGAGCATGACAGAATTTTGGTGATGCCTATTTAGTATCATTTTTATCTAAGAAGGGCCATATAGAAGCTTTTCTCTAATTGGCTATCATCCACCACTGACTGTAATATTAGAGCCTTCCTCTTACTCAAAAATCATTACATACACACACATAAAAGCAGAAGATTTACAATCAGGAAACTCACGAAAAATCTAACAAACATGAACTGTGTGGATTTTCTTTTCTTTCTCACATAGGCAAGCATATTACCCTGCCTGATGTTCATTTTACTGTTTGGTATTCTGCAAAATATTGATGGAAAAAGCAGTAGGATAAAAAATAATGCTAGGAATATGAAAAAATAAGAAATATAGGCAGGTAGATACAATCAATCCAACAGCTATCAAACCTAAACAAAACAAAACAGGAAAAAAAAGGAGACCAGTTAACAACCTAGATAAGAGATGAAAATTGCCAGTGAGGCAGATCAAGTTTATTCAATGCCCTGATAAGCACCTATTTGCTCTTCCCCATAATGCTCTCTCAGTATTTATAAATTATCATTTAATTATGCTGGCAAGTGGTAATTGTCAAATAAAGCTCAGATAGGCATAAGCCCTCAGGCTGCACATGACAGAAAAATATCTGTTAAAGCTGGGCTGATTCACACGCTTAGGAAATCATTTCCTTTCTTCTTTTTATCCTTGCCAACAAATTATATGAACTGGCACTTTGTGCTTTGTAGGCATTTTGAAGTCTATGCAGATTACAGGAAAGAAAAATTAGTTGTTTCAGTATCTACCATTCCTAAATTATTCTGCTGATTTAAGACACCATGTTCTGTTTCAACAAAAGAGTGCCAAAGATCAAGGAATCAGAGCCTTCCTCTGCTTAGAATTTATGCCCAGGGTCACTTTCAATTGGGTAAATCAAGATTTGGGGAATTATTGAATACTGTGCATAATAGATTTGATACAGAGCAATAGTTAAAATATGACGTTTATCCCATTAGGATAGAAACATTAAGCAATATTTTTTAAAAGTCTCTTACTACTTAGATTCAATTAACATTCTCTGATACACACACACTCCAATACAGTCACAGGCACCTACAGATTTGAAGGTAGTTTACAGCATATGTATCCAACTACTAAAGTGTATAGAAAAAAAATAGAGAGAAAAGAAGTTTAGTGCTAAATAACAATAAAATCAGACTCTTGAGAACTTTGACCTGGAACGTGTGTCCAAACAACAGAAATATTAAACTGGTGGCACGTTCCTAGAATATTTGCTATCAGTGCACTTGCTAGATCATTACTGCCAAAGAAAGCACCAACATTCTGGTTTTCCTCTGTACAGTTACTGTAAGACTGAAACTCGGAGTGACAGACAACTAGCGCTAGCATATTAAGTCTCTTCCCCTGCAAGTGCAATACTGGATGCTACTTTACGTGTGTACTTTTGTGCATCATAGTTCCCTCCACTGTTAAAAGGTTTCTGAGGTACTTTGGCTTACCTGGAGGATCCTGAAACAAGTCTCAGTCTCCCTTCTTTGAACCTAAGCATATGTGTATTTTTTCTTCTTTCCCTCATCAGCGGAGTTCAATATAATGTCTCTTGTGTTTTTACACATACTCTAGACACAATTAACTTATATTCATATCTGAGCTGTTAGTTAGTTGATGTCATATATGAGGCTTCTACTTATGATATGGGTATATCCTGCATTATTTCAAACCAGTCTGAAGAAGTCACTGAGCCTTCTGAATCTTTCAGGAGCAGCTTGCTAATAAAGGAAGTTAGAATTTTTCAGAAAAATCTGTTTTCCTTTCAGGCTATAAGTAACCCCCAGCTATTACCATAGACAGTATACAGTTACCATATACTTAGTATACAGTTAGCAACAGCAATAACACTATTTATTGTAGCAAGAAACACTGGGCGAAAGGAGGGGGTGTACAGGGCAGTATTCTAACTTCAATGGAATAACTGCAAATTCTTTTCTTCCAATTTACAGGTTTCATGACTTCAGTCAATGATCAACACTGCATATGGACTGCTTCATACAGATACTTCCTGTAGATAATGATTCTCATAGCAATAGGTTTTAGCCATATTGATCTACCATAAAAGCTACTGCACAACTATGTAATTCCTAGAAATAGATGCAGGAAGCACTAGTCATTCTATCATACAAGATGCTTCACATATTGAAGAAGAAATCAAAAAAAATCGAATAGGAACACTTCCTCATATATAGATCCTGCATTCAGAAATTCTAGACATTAATTCCTGCAGCGGACCATTGCATCCTACTACCTGGCCTACAGGTGTGGTGAATCAATGTCAAATGAGAAATTTATGCTCAAGAAGATTGCTGTAGGGCAATCTGGAGAACATTTTCCTTGGTAGCTTTGCTCCTGATCTGCAGGATCCAATTAGTACATTGGCTGCAAAGTCTGCAGAAGATAGACCTTCACTGAATCTATCAGTATAAAGGCTTTAGGATCTTGGATGTGAACATGATTCATTCTTTTTTCCCCACAAGACTATAAAACATATAAATTAAACTGTTTAGCAGTATTTACTTTAAGTAGTATTTCAGCAAAAGACATGCTATTTTCACTAAGTAGTGAACTGAATTTTGTATCAATTTAAAAGAAAAGAATGCAACTGCTTTCATAATATCAAAGTACTCAACTAGCTGTAAGGAACTATTACACATTTGACAGAGAGAGATAATGCAGAAAATTTTGGTGAGCTCTAATACTCATTCTGAAGTAGATTTTGTGCTGACAGCTGGCCAAAAAGTTTTTCCCTCTAAATGACTTATTTTTTTTCCTGGAAATCATTTCATACTAAGACTAACCTCCGCGGAGGAGTTATTATACCAAGAGTCCTTTCCAACTTAAATGACTCTACGATTCTAAGATTGTAAAGAACTACATACCAGACTTGGAGGCGAAGAGGATCTTCTCCACACATCAGCATTATTTCAATTCTCCTTTCGCTAATTTGGGTTTTGCAGGTCTTTCCAGACACTTTTTAGAATTAGCAGATGTTTCATAAACAGGAAAGTAGGAAACAACTCACCTTTCAAAAATATTCTGCTTATCTACACGTACTTTTTGACATATTTAATCACAAAGTTGACTGTGGAAAATGCATCATATTGCCAACCATAAATAGCAACACAAGGAACTCAGAAAGCTTCTACTCTAGAGGAAATTTGCAAACCTAGAACCTTTTCTATTAGCAAAGAGTATAATGCTATTGCTGGCAGAGTTCTTATGTTTATGAGCCTTTGCTTGTATGATAATATTTTGTTGCATTTACACAACATGTAACATTATCTAAAGTTACTGCTGTAACTCTATCTAGAGAATGACAGCATGAGAAACAGAGTCCTGTACCACATAAATTACTACTGATACTGTTCAAACACATGAATTGGTATAACAGACTTCCAACCTGGAGCAAAAATACCTGACAGCACACTTTTACTGGCCTAATCTAGCTTCCACTGTAACCATCTTTTCTCCAGTCACAGATAATATTTTACCTATAGTTGCTGGGATACTTCTCTTCTGAAGTCCTCATAGTTAAGATTAAGAATGAGAAAGTTATGCATGGACTAATAAAATATAATTTGATATTCAAATCTATATGGCCTATTGGAAAGAGTCTGCTGCTGCTTTTTTGCATCTTGCAGAACAAACCTCTAGCTATATTATGGCATTAGTGACTTCTTATATTTTAATTTGAAAAGAACAGGTCACAAAAATCTTGTCACAATTACAGGTTGACTTAAAATGGTCCTGTGTCTATTATAAAGTGTGATGATCCCTGAGCATTATTCTATAATCTGAATTGATAATTAGATCCTTGCCACAGAATTCTGAGAATAGTTAAATGCAGAAGCCATAATTCCACCTTTTTTTTTCCCCAGAGTAACTTCTAGAGTCTTGCTGACTTTTCTATCAAGTTCAGTAGGACTTTTCCATAAGTGATACCACAATAAGGACCAGAATTCAAACTGCGTGGTTTTACAGACTCAGGATGTCTTTGCCTTTGGTTCTATCATTTGCACTCAATGCAGTAGTTTTTAATTTTTAATATAAAAATCTGTTTTTCAATATATTAGTTCAGTTTTCATTTAAATCATCCAGAGAAATTAACAATATTAAGATCATCTTAAAGATAGCCTAGCGCGGCCCAGAAATTTATTTATAAAACTCATGAGAACACAATGGTCTTCCTGAAAAACCATAGTGGATTGGGAAATGTGGATTGACCAGCTATAAAAGTAATTTCTCAATAACAGCCACACTGTCCTTTCAAGGACTTTTCTTTATGAAACTATTTCATCACATACATAAACAGCAATTTTTTATTTAATTCTGCTCTCATCACACCACTTTGAAATCACATTAAATGCACATACCATGAGAACACATAGATTGTATCCAATTTAAAATGGAGTTAGACCTACTTGCTTGGATCTGAAAACTCACAGAAAGTCTGTGAAAATCCAGTTGTAAACTTTATAACTCAAGCCCATCTCATTACTGCAACAGCATTAATGAGATACTTCTCTTTACCTTCCATATGTTTCCTGCTGATTTCTTAGGTCAGCCTAATAGAACCTTCATGGTATATATCATGACAGCAAGAGCAGGAATATGGTTTTTTTCTCTGGTAACTTTCGGGAAGGACTGGTTTGAAAATGTGAAGTGACATCCTGACATAGCTTGAAACTGCAGAAATGAAAATACCCATTTTCCTTAAACATTGTTTCTCTGAAAACATTCAGAAGAAAGCTCTGTCTCCTATTCACAGGATAGTATCTTACTCTTCGGGGGCACTTTAGGGAGAAAGATCTTACTAAGAAAATAAATCTCTTCATTTTTAATCCCTATTTAAAATTAGGTTATTGAAAACTGGAGTTTAACTAGCTTATGATACAAAATTTTTAATTTATATTGATTAAAAATTTTGTATGTGGAAAAGTAGCATTATCAATTAAACTGGAAGTATATATTGGAATATCAGTTTCCCTGGAAATAGAGGACATTTTGACTTACATTATATTCAGCATCACACCAGCATGTACACTGTAATTTAATTAGTTTCCTTGCTCATGGAGCAATTTTTTTTTTCTCTTAAGAATTCATTTTTTGTTTTGCTTACAGACTGCTCCCATTATGGTAATCCAAGCTCCCTCATACCGATTCTTGAAGGGCGTTCCCAGGAAGCAAGAAACAGCATGTGCCATGACTACTACTAGAAAACAGAGCACGCCTGCTGGCTGGCCACTTGCTGCCAAAAAGGCTATATAAGGTCGCAATCTGCCCAATTTAGCCCATGTATGGAAATCAGCTGGGGCTTATTTATCTTGCTACTAATCTTCACAAAACTTTTAGGAACACACATATTTGATACTGCTACATTTCTTTCAAATCTGGTTGAGTTTAGCTAACAAGTGTCAAAGGTACTGGGCAGGAATACGGACAGTCACGGGGAGACGCAGCATCACCACACAACAGTAAACCAAGCAACAGTTTCCTAAGAGGTTCACATCAACAGATCTAGAATCAGCTTCTTACTTCGTTATTTATACTATGAAGATTACTCATTTGAATTTATAAAGCGGTGAGAGACCCTGAGAAAGAAGACATTGTGAAAGTTCTAAGCATGTTTATCAGTCTGTTCTTGTTTGAAATAGAGCATACGTATACAAGTCAGATAGTGAAGGCATCCTTTCTGAGCACAAAGCTGGGATTCCCAGCCCCCTGTGCAGAATTACATCCTACAGTTAGATCCACAGTGAGGTGACCTGGACAAACATGACTTTTTCCTCTCACTGGGACAAGCACCGTTCAGGCCAGGCAGCGGGCTGGGAACTAAGGACGTTCAGGATATTCATGGCATGCATTGCATGTTTCTTACTGTTTCAAGAGGTCTAAAACCCACTAACAGTAACAAAGCGCATATTTCTCCTTCTAAAAAGCAGTTGTTGCCTAGTCCCACTTTCTGTGAAGCGTGTTAATTTGATATGTGTTGACAAGGATAAGCTTTGCTTTAATTTTAGACCTTAGAAATTCTCATTGGTTTGCATAGGGTGGGACCAAGAAGAATTTATGCAACTCTTCAGGTGCTGCTGGCATAGCTCAGCCCAGCCAGGCAGCAAGACTAAACCATGATGGAAAAGGGTCTTAGGCAAAGGTGAAAGACAGCCTCAGAGGAAGGTCCAGTCATCCCAAGAGAAAACTCAAGAGGTGTGTGTGTGAGGTGAGGTTGTTTGGGACTGAAACTCACTTGTCAGGTTAAAGGATGTTATCACCTTGCATCTTAGCAAGGAAGTTGCACACCACGTCCTTTGAGCTAGTACCTCCTCTTGGTGATTATTGGAGCTTCATGAACAGCATGAAAAACAGATTTCCAATTTTTGTTATGTGAAAGTATTGAAAAATTAAATTTAACAAATATTGTTCAGACTTGATGAAACTTTTCTCCTCTCCATGTTTCTTCCCCCCCGACCTCCATGTATTTTTCATATAATCTATCCCTTTTTATATTTTTATATTCTTTAGAAAGGTATTAATGAGCATCTTGCAATTAGCACAAATCTAAATTATGAAAATACATGAAATATTTTTAGTTAGGAAACTGTTGCAATTTGTCAAGATTCCTTAGGGAAGAATTATTACAAATTGGAAAGTACTTGAAGGATAATACAAAATGACTTCACAATTAAAACAAAATTTAATAGCTTCTTCAGGTATTCTCTAACCTATGTCTGATTTTTTTCATATTATAATTAAAAAAGATTTTTTTCCCCACAATTATACACTAACAGCTGCATGGAAAACACAAATTATTAAGAGTTATAATTCATTTTGAAACTATTGGTTTTATACAGTTTTTGTACCCAACTTAATGTGCTAGAAAAAAATTATAGCACTCATTCTGTGTATGTTGCTTTTAGCATTTCATTAGGAAACTCTACTTTGCTGCCAATACAGCAGCATCGAAGAAGTTGTCAAATTTCTAATGCAGCTTTTCCAGTTTAAGAAATACAAAACTGATATTTTCTCTATCATCTAATTCCTACATTATTATATAACAGGATGTTTGTTAGTGTTCTTCAAATGCATTTTGTGGTGAACTCTGTCTTCAATTAAATATTCAAAGAAACCATTAAGATCCAGTCAGATCTCTTCCATAGTCTAGGCCATATATTTCAGTTATTCCTTTATTGAGCCAAATAATGTGTGTTTGTGACTGCCTCATCTCTTCTCTCTGGAGAGAGTGTATTTTCCTTTCTTTGCCTTAATATCCTGATTAATATATCTTCTTCTTCACTCAAGTTTGGTTTTCATTGTGACATATCATTTTGCTTCAGTAAGTAAATATATAAAATGTATATTCAAAGTCAGGTTTGAAAGCCATGTAACAACTGACCTATTACAAACAATGGGTCTTCTATAGTGGATAGCTTTGCCAGGATTAGTGTGTTTCGATGAGATAATCAACTATGCATTTTGTGACCAGCTCACTCACATCCTGGCAAAATGATCTTGCTGGGAGGCAGACTGCATGCCTCACTACCAGGAAATGGACAATGACAGATAGTCTGCATTTCCATTTACACGTATCCTTAATTGTTGTCACTGAAAAAGACGTGCCAGATACTGACACAACAGATCATTCAAAATAAGTTATGTATTCATGTTAAGCGTTATTTATCTAGACTGCAAAGGAAAACAAATATTGCTCTTTCTCTCCCCCTTCCTAATTAGCCGATTGTTTCAAATGTTTTTTGTTAGGGATTCAGCAATTTATGTTCTTTAAGCTTGTCATAAAGATAACGCTTATTATGAACTATGCTAAGAATACAGTCCTAATTCAGATTCCTTTCTTTTCTGGCTACACCATAATGAAGATGTTTGCAGGATTCATTTATTTGATTCTGTCCAGGGAACCTCATGAAATGTATTTAAAAATAAACACAATAAACCACCCATGCTCAAAACATCACTGCCATTTTTTTTGTGTGACATCCTAATAACAGTGATATAGAGTCCTGTTAAAATTTGGTAAAAGAAAAAAAGCTGCATTAGCAGATAGGAAATTGGAAAGTAGTTTAGCTAACGCTATTCAAGAAAAGCTGAAAATTCCGCTATAAAACAACCTCATTAAGACAGCTTTTAAAAGGTAAACAAAAGGAACCCCCAAATCCCTAAAGATTAGAGATAATAAAAGTAACTTAAAAACAATTGCATAATGAAAGATAGCAATTTCTAACACTGGAGACCCTCTGAATAAAATTAATTTATAATACAGTGATTATTACTATTTTTTAATAAAAAGGATTCTGGTCTTCCATTTCCTAAGCCAAGAGCACTCATCTTGACCACATCATGAAGTGAGCAAGGACTTCCTCAATGAGGGAGAGGAATTCATCTGGGTCCCCACATACCAACACTTTTATCCTCCACTCTGCCCCCTTCAAATTTCTCAGTGACCACGGTCTCATCAAAACCAGAAATTAACAGATTTACTGAAGATGCTAAATTAGAAAAGTCTCACCAGCCTGAAGACAAATCTAAACTGGTTGTATATAATGCATGGAACATAACATAGAAATATGATGTACAGAAAAGACCTGCTCTGTATTAATCAAAGTCAGTAAAAAAAAATAAAAATCTCACTGCTTTTAAAAATATAATCTAGTTTCAATATGTACTTGCCACAGTTCTGATTTTATACTATATTTCTTGGGTAAAATCGCTTTTCATGACAATCAGTGAAACAGCCTATTTCCACAATTTCTTACAGCCCAGCAGGCAGGCCTGCCTCTACAGCCTTGTTAATTATGAATCCTTTCTGCGATGCTAATAGATTATTCCACTTTGAATGAGCATCCAAAATTATTTAGTAACACCTTGTTTAATATGACAGTTTTGTGATTTTACATGTGCAATAATTAATTTGCTTAAAAATGTGTAAACAATAAAAGAGCCTTCACTTGTGGTATCAGCTCTTTTACCAGTATAAGCAACACTGTGGGCAAGTCATTCATTTCATTGTGGGCTTTTTCTTTTTTTTTTTTTTTTTTTTTGACAATTCAGCCAACATCAGCTTAACTATGTCTCCACCTGGTCAGTACACACAGGTACTATGGATGTGATAACAGGTGGCAATACAAATGAATTTTTCATATATGCAATATAAACATAGAGCCAGCGTCAGTCTATAGCGGGTTCCATGCCTGAATAAGTAAATTGTTTTTAATCTTTAGAAAGTAAAAACAGAATGCAACTTAATTTTTATATGTTTTTATTCCCACCATGCTTTTAGTTTGACTGTAAAATCCTTATCCTTTCACCACAGTAAATGGCCTGACTTCAGAAATGCTAAGTAGCTACTCATTCTTCAACCTTTCGAAAACAAGATTTCTTACAAAAGGATTCAGATATCTAACTTCACACATGTACGTTCTTGTAAACGCATCGGCCAACTCCAAAACCAACAGCTTCCATAATGAACCATTACACTGGCTAATACAGTTTCTGTTTTATTGGCATGAAGCTGATTGTGATCCATTCCAAATCACCTGGAAAACAGATAACCCTACTTTGTAAGCATTTGTGTTGTATTACATGGCAAAATGAAAGTTTTGTAACTGTAAGTAAAGTTCTTAGAGAAATTAATATATTAGCATTAATATACAAATACAAGGCTCACATTAGAGACTTCTGTGTTGTCATAGTCATATACATGCATTTTGCTCTCCTGTCACTTAGCAATCCCATTTCAATGAATGACGTGGTAATTAAACCTTCTTGAAAATCAAGCCATTAAACCTTGCCTCAGTTTACCCGGTTGCAGTGTCTTATGGTAAAATATAAATGTATTTTACAACAAGAATGCATTGAAGAATTCCCTGTTTCTTTTTTATTGTTCTCTTCTAGTGTTATGGAAAAAGCTTTTGTAGAGTACTCAAACGTACTCTAGGAACAGATAAAGGACTTCCTAAATTGGTCTAGATAAACTTATTGCTTCCAGCTTATTGACCCTTTCCAAGTGGCTTCAAATTCCTTTACCACTTGAGGACTAATCTAAGAAAGGAATGATGAGTTGATCGAACCATATCTGTGGCACACCTACGTCACTCACCATTTGATGCCAGATGGTCCCTAGACTGTTCAGTTGAAGTATCTTTAGACTGCTAAGGATAGGCCAATTTATTTTTGTTCATTAATGCAACTAGGTATTTCCCAATGTCACAAACACTGTCAAATAAGTTAACGATACTAAAACTCTATGGGAATTGCCTATTATCCATTTGCTGATCTGCATAAAGATCATTAGGACACTCTAGGAAAGGATGGAGGTCAATGGACACATTTGCATTTACTCACCTTTCTAGAACCATTAGATCAAAAATTTGCTACACAGACAACTTCACTGTAGAAGAGGAAAATCCTTTTCACTATGTCTGGCTTCCATTGCAACCAAAACAGAAACATAAACCAACAACACTTTGACATAAGAGTTCTCTTTTCTAGCACAGCCCCTCTTGATTCACTGAGGTAAACCAAATTGCAGGACACAATCGTCCCACATCCCTTTTTGTAATAGGTTGCCACAAAGGCCAATTAATGGCACATTATTGCAGGCCTGATATTCCATTTAGCAGACAGCTGCATACTAATTACAATATAGTTATGATATTAATATAATTACATATTCTATATATAATAGGCATTTTAGAACATATAATAACATAATATTGCAACAAAAGACAGTCTGGAGTAGAAGTCCTGAAAGCATGCACAGCTATTTCTTAATTTATTTTCCTAGCCTGATTTTCTCACTGTTCTGGCTGCCTCCATTATGTTGAGGTAAAAGGCAACACTCACCGAGGCAAGGTCACAAGAGTCCTTTATGAGAAAGTAGCGCACCACAACCTGAATCACAACTGGCGAACTGGATGCAATCCTCCATCGGAACCAGACAACTCTCCACCGGCTTAAGGACACAAAGCACCAGAAAGGTGCAAGCCTCCAGACTTCTCAAACATGAGCATGCTATCTCTGCAACACTCTCGGGCTGACTACATTAGAAACAAGAGAACAACTCCACGGAACAAACTCTCATGTAATTCCCCACATCATTACTGATGGACTAACCAAGTCATCTAAAAGAATTTCCCCATTCATTTAGCTTTGTGCAAAATATCCAGCCCTTACAGTGCAAGAACAATACAAATGGATAATCAGGGGTATTGATTTCATAATGATTAATGGATATTGTACAGTATCTTTTTGCACTCTGCTTTCCTTACACAGCCAAGGCTTCCACTAACGTCATGGGGAGTTTCTTGAGTGAAGAATGCTGGGCTAGGTAATTGTTTTTGCACTTAAGGGCATCTTGCTCCATTTGTTTTGTGCATAATAAAAGCTCATACTTGTACAGTAATTTAGCATTTCTGAATAAACAGAAATTGTGATTCATAATTCTCTATCTTCTTGTCCTCGTTTCTTTAAAAAAAATTGAGTCAGTGTTGTTTAATCCGATAATTATGCAAACACTAAATCTTACACTGGAGGAGAAAATGTTAACACATATTGAAAAACCAAAATGCGTAGAACTATAATCTGTATGATAAAATGCATTACTCTGTTTAAAAGGATTGTTTTACAGAAGCAATTAACAATCAGCAATCATATAGTTCAGACCGGTGTTTTGATGCCATCTGTTGGAGTAAGTCTTCACATTCCCTAGAATGAAGCTATAATTTTCCGTTTATGATTTCATTAGATGCATAGTGTATAACAGCTACAAAAAGAAAGAGGATTTCACCAAACACTTTCATTTTAGAAAGAGCTGCTCTAAACAGTTCCATTTGACACAAATCTTTTACTAGGAGGACAGAAATTTCATAAATTTGCAGTCATTCACAGAACTCAGTAACACATTCTAGTGTCTAAAGAAATGTTTCAGAAGCTTTATTTCCTATTAGCAAATTTATGAAAAATTTATTTTATAAACATGACATTTCATTTCACTGGAAAAAACTACAGTAGAAAGTACTCAAAAAAAAAAATTTTTTTTTGCTCCTTTCTAAAAACTGCAGTGATATTTTTCCAATGGAATGGGGTGTTATGTTACATGTCTCAAAAATACGTTTTCCCGTTTTATTAATTCATTAAATACTTCATTAAATCTTTGGGGGATTTTTAATACACTAGGGGGAGCTAGATCACTACACTGTACACAAACAATTAGCTGGAAAAAAGTTTAACTCTCTAAGAAGATCGTTTAAAAATAGGCTTATAAACATCTCTGATAAACACACGTATTTCTGTATGACAGCACTGAAACAAAAGTCCCACAATATAACAGGGAATATTAAACAAATAATAAAAGCTAAAGAAATAAATTAAAATTACTCTTATTCTTTATTATTATTTAATTGTTATTATGACAAACACTGCTTTAGTGTATCCAGAAAAAAAAAAAAACTTAAAACCAACCTAAAATAATTCTCCTTTTTCTCCTAGTACCACACATCATGCAAATTCACCTTTATAATACTGGCCACTATACTATTAATTCAACAATAGCATAAATAAGCATTCCTGCTACAGTAAACGCTTTATTATCACCTTTTTCTTTTGCATTACTATTCAGCAATAACACAGAATGTTTGGCTAAGATTATAAGGAATAAATTCTGATTTTACATATCACATGCCTGCAAGTTTTAGTCTTCTAAAATGCACTGATTTGTAAATTTTTCATTTTTAAAGACTCTAATCAGTTTATTCTATGATAGCAGGAAAATCTCTTTCCTAAAAAGAAAAAAAAAGAAAAAAAAAAAAAAAAGACTTGATCTGGTAAGCCATTATTTTAATTGTTGACTCCTTTCAAGTATTATGGTGAAAATTGCCCACTCAGCTGCAGCTTTCAAAATCAAGAACAGACTGGTGTATATGGCTGTAAAATTTTGCCCAACTGTACAATCTTCAAAAAACCCAAAAACCCCAACCACCCCAGTTCCACAGATGTCAACGGGATTCCTAGAATGAGGCAAAACTACTTATGAAGGGTTAAAGGACCCACAATGGCAGGTGCCAGACACTGAATTTCAGATGCTGAAAAAGAATGAGCACAATGCTCTGATACTATGCTAATCTGCTATGTCTGAAAACAATTAATTTGTTTAAAAATAGGTTCCAAGTAATGCCAAGGATCTCTTGTTCAAATAAAGATCTGGTTATTCACTCCAAGAAGTCAAATATCATACAAACTTTGTACGTGACTGAAGTTAAATTCATTATATAAAGGGGAAATGTAGTGTTTGTTCTACTTGTAGCATACATTTCTTTTTTTAAAAAAACTAGGACCTTGAAAATATGGTATTCTCATTTGTTTGGCTTCTTTTGTTTTGTATACTCAATTTTCTTTTTCTTTCACTATTTGTTTGCCTTATGTTATAAATGTCCAGACTACAATGTTTTTCTAGAATACGTTTTGCAAGAACTGGGTATTTGACAAAAGTGTTTTAACATTATTCTTTTAAATAAAGGAATGCATTTTAGTACTAAAACACACCGGTTAAGGTAAGCAACAATAAAAATATTTATCTTAATAACAACAATTTTAGTTTACTATTTTATTTCTTCTTCTTCTGTATTCCCTACTCGCTATTCATCATATTACTTCCCCCCTGCTCCCAGGAGAAGAGCTGCCCTGTACATCATGTCATTAGTATTTCCAGTGAAAAGTCCAGTAGGAACTCCTAGACATTGTTTTTAATATCATTATTTAAAGATGCTAGAGGGAAAGGGCAAAAAGGCCATGGACCAAGATCCATTCAGCCTGGTCATCCCAGGACTGCAAGGACAGAAACATTAGTGGAAAGAGCAGTATAAAGTGGTTGTGCAGCAGACACTACTTCTTGATTAGAAGCAATGTTTTACCAGGTTGTTTTCTTTACAAACCAAGAATCAACTCCTATGTGAATAACAAAATATATCTCAAACTGTGAGCCTTAAAATCTAATGAAAAGTAGATTGGATCTAATCTGCATCGTCCAGAAACAAATCTGACATGAGAGAGAGATGCTGGGAATATCCAAGAAATAATACAGCATTTTATTAATGAACATGAACAAACACCTATGAGAAAAGGAATCTGTGGAACTCTTCAGACCAGGCTTTACCTGGATAACATTTCTCCATGGCCCGCGTAGTGTGTTATGCTGACGGTTGCAGAAATATTTGCATTAGAAAGTACTTTGAATTCCTTTGAAAACTTACTAAAAATATAATACTACTACTATCACTACTTTTCCCAAACTGCAAATACCCTATATGCATATATACCAAACAGCACATATGCATTTTACAGTCATTGCTGTCCTATCCTAGCTCCTCTACACTACAAGAAACTTTTCTCAAATTCCACAGGATGCATACATGCACTCTATTAGATCAACAAGCTAGAAACTTTGACAGAAAATCATGTACTGATGACAAAGAAGTGAAAAGGCAAATATTATTTGACTGGAGTGGCCAATATTTTTCCTGCACTTACTCTAGTGCAAAAAGGAAGTGTTTCTAATTTCAAGAAATCTAGTGATTGACTGACTGAACCTATCACCTTTCATCACTAAAAGATTAAGGTAATTTTCATGTCTTAACTCACTAGCAAAAATAAACAGTTATTCAGTATAGTAAGGACACAGACAGCAGGCAGTAGGCAGTAGGGACAATCACTTCAGATCTTTTTCTAGGACAAAATACAGAACCAATAAAGCTGGTCCTGCATTGAAATGTTTTGGGTTTTCTCCCCCCCCCCCGGCATTCATAATTCTATGAAATACTGAATCAACTAATCACACAAGTGCTACTACTACAAGTTTTTATTGATTGTATTGTATGTCTCACCGAGAAATGTCTCAAGCATGTTCTAACTCTATGGAAGACCAAGTGCTCTAGAGAAGCAAACACTGATAATGTCTATTGTGAAATGTTATATTGCCCAGCTACTCAGAGGAGTTTTGCAACTAAAGCAGCTTAAGTTCATTGGTGAAACAAAGTACAGTTTTCACTCTGCAGTTTGAAAATTAGGAACTTCTTATAGAGTAAGACTGATAAAGAACATGTGATTAAAAAAAGCTATTTTGAGCAAAGGTTTAAAATGATGGATATAAAAATCACTATTGAAAACATATTTTGATTCTAGCCTGAATTTCAGTTTAGTTTGGAATGATGGCCTCTGTCAGTCAAGCATCCTTTAACAACAGTAACTCTTGGCTATCAGTAATCTTATCCCATGTAGCTTATTGCATACTGACCAAGTTACTACTTGACTTTTTGGAGAGAGAGAGGGATAAAGTAAAAGATTAAACTTTTAAAAAAATGTCATCTTGTAAGCCAAGTTTAAAAAAAACAAACAACCCAACAACAAAAAAACCCAACCAAAACACCTGTATAGAGCATTTCAATAAAGTTCTTGCTAAGACCATTTATGAGATAATTACGTTGATAATTCCTTAATCCTAACACTATTCACTTACTGATATATCCAAAGGTTGTTACTGATATCTTTGCTTCAGCATTACACTATATCATGTTTTGCTGCTTATTTACTATTAATCTTAAGTACTTTTTGGAAGAAAATGCTTCCAGGGATACAGCCCTACAATTTGCATTCCTATCCCACAAAAAATATTATTTTGAGAAAACAGTGGTGCATTATCTTAATATGACTCCCTGCACAAGAGTGAAAATTTTTGTCCCACTTTACAAACTTCTACTCTGAATGTTTTACTTCCCAGATTTTGCTCTGGATTTCTTGGTTAACAATGAGATGAATAGGAATAGGTCCTCAATGGGAAGAGCTTTAAAAATGCCCCCTTAGAGATACTGCATGCTGCTTGCCACCATACTGTTCTTCTGGAACAGACCTTTATAGGCATTTAATGCTCGCTCATGTCAAATTTAATACACTCTATCATATGGAGTATTGCTCTGGTGTGATATCCATAGCTTCTAAGTTCTTGTTCATAGTTTACAACTTCTTGTAAACAGAAAGATGGTAGGTAACAGGCATGGGTAATAAAAACTACTCACACATGCTATAAAGGAAGAGATGGAGCTGGAAAAAATGCTCTAAGGACTAGATAACATTTCACTGAAATATGAAGAAGGAAATAACTTAAGGCAAGCAGCAGCAGTTGCATTCTCTCCTCTTTTCTCAAATTCTGTTTGAGAAGTAGACAAAGCAGATATGGTCTGTCATTATAACCTAGATACAGAAACATTTAAGCTGATAAAAATCTTCTGCATGTAATAACAAACAAAAAAACCCAACCCAAACTAAATATAAAATTTGAGCTACATCTAAGGCTACACATGTGGACCATAAGAAGCAGGTTTACAACGTACAAGTAGCAGTGCACATAATTACTTTTGCATACCTGAGGAGTAAGAAAAAGTGTGTAGGCTACTGCCACAACAGGCATGATCTATTCAATATATTATGAGTAGAGGCACGTTATCTTCAAAGGAAACGTATGACAAACAAAACACCAGAGCTTCATTTGAATTAATCTCCAATGAAAGTCATGGGTGTTGCACAAGGATGCAGCACTTGCTCATCTTCCTGTTCCTCTCATCCTGAACAGCTCCTAAATAAGGGCAATGGCTTTACTTTACTGAAAAGCAAGTTTCCAAACAAACTTGCTTATCAGAAGCCGATGTTAATAATTTTTACTAATTGGAGCAAAAGTGACAATACCAAAAAAAAAAACAAACACCCAAAAAAACCCCCCAAAACTTTCAATTTTTTTTTTTAATAAAATAGGAACAAACTGCTTAGCAGCTTTCACAAATTTTAATACCATATTGTACTACAGCATCCTGAAGCTTCATCAACATGACTAGTCATGGTATCTTTTTCTAAAACCTTAACAACTCATTATTAATTAGCAGTTGGCTTGATTCAACAACTAATATGATAAAGGACAGTCTCTTCCACTGATTAGAGCATGTGCTGGATCAGGTGGATTTAATGAGTGAGTTCATCCCACAACCTATGTCATATATATCTACAGGAACACTTACTATTAATTCTCACATAGGTGATAGACAAGGGTCTCTAATTTTAGTTGAAAGCAAAAATCCCATTTTCACTTCCAAAACATTTTAGCATCCAAACATTTACTTTAGTTTGCATTACCCTGTCCCATGACTTCCTTTGCCAGACTCTCAAAGCCTGTTATAATGGAGCTGAGAGAAGGCAATGGGGCTTTATTCCTTAGATGAACCAAGTGTAGTATTACAGCCTAATCCAAACCCACTGCAGAGTTCACTGTCAGCCACTAAATGCTCCTGCCTAGCAGAGTTAGTCCATCAGTATGAACTTAGGGGTGTGTGTGTATATATATAAAAAGATAAAATATAACACCAAGTCTATACCTGCCTTTAATTTATCTAAGGGATCTCTTATTTATAGTGTGTGAACAACTTTAAAAAGATAGCTAGGGCAATTTGTACTTCAGAAAATTTTCAAAAAATGGCTCAGAGTTAGAAGACCAAATTCTATTGATTTGAATATTAGTGTGATTCTATCACTAAGTAGCTTCTGCAAAGTGTATCATCTACCATTAATCATCTTAAATATAAGATGATTAATATCTACATCAGCTGAAAATAAAATTCAGTTGTCTCAATCTAGTCCCTGGCAGATATTTATGAGCGTAAACAAACTGCTCCATGACTGCACACCAATTATATTCTATGTTCGTGAATTACTTCAAAATCAAAATTATATAGGTCAAGGTGCAATTTTCAGAATGCAGTTTTCTACTGTGGGGTTTTTTTGTTTGTTTGTTTTTGAAAGACATACCCCCTCAAGTGTATTACAGCACTACATAGGTAAATCTGGACAAGAAATTGTATTTCATACACTCAGTTTTTGTAGACTCAATATCTCTCTCCGATCAGTGCAGAGTTCATCTGAAATAATTTTATGATCTCCTGAAAATATGAGAAGTCAATTTTAATGGTGACTGCCCTAGACAAAAAGAAACTTGAAATCAAACCCCTAGATTTTGTTTAAGAACTGCTAAGATTATTTTTTTAAAAAGAGTACATATGAATGGTTATAAAGCGAATACACGTGTTCAAATAACTATGAAAATATCACCAAAAGTGAAATTCTAATCAAAGGCATGTATAATAGCTTTATCTTCTGACTCTTTCTCCAGAATATCTCAGAAATATGAGTGAACAGTTATTCCAGATAAAGAAAATAACAACAGGTTAGGTACTTGTTGAACCAAGAAACATAATCAGCCCTGTGTGTTCTTAGTTTATTAATATGTAAGTCAACAAATGTGGTCTTAAAATACTTATATTTCACATTTCAGGAAATGTCTGTACGAAGCAATTTCTGTTCAGTTCAGCATTTCATGTGATTTTACATTCTGCTTGTTGACAAGATGACTCATCTCCACAAAGAACAGAAGAGAGCTATTTACCTTCACTTTATTTTCTACTGGAAGAAACAAAAACTGATCTAACTTATTTTCCTTAGTCACTTAAAACAGCCAATCTTTTCCTTGAAAACTTTATGGATAACAAATGTTCTCATTTAGCAGCTAAAACAGAAGAATATGTCAATAAACATAAAGTGTTCCCTACTCTGACAAGAACTAATGTAGACAAGATGCAGGCACTGTAATTAAAAAAAACAAAAACAAAAAAACCAAACCCCAAAACTTAAGAAACTTAGTGTTCAGGCTACAGGGAACAATGTCTTCTCCCAATTACACAAAGCATTTGCTTACAACAGCATTTATTTAAGGGAACCAGACTCATGCCTGATGATCACTGGTCTAAGCAATGCCAGAAAGTGGCACTGAAATTACATCTTTGCTTTTGGAGCACAAGCAAGTCTTAATATACTTTCCAGTTGGACTTGCAGCTCAGACATTGTCTAGCTCCCTCTCACAAGGTTTCAAGGAAAAAATGCAGACCAAATAGAAGTCTCATAACATACATCATACACATTCATTAAAAACCCCAACTGAAACATTTCTCAAGCTTTTAATTTTAATAAGAACATTGCTAAGTTTAAAATACAATTCTGTTATTTGCCTAAAGTTCAGAATAATGAACCCATGTTGTCCCTTCCTCAAATACACACACAATTCATGCTGCAAGAAAGTACGACTACTCCAGTATATCAACATTTTATTCACTCTTTAAAACATGAATATTTAAACAGAAGACATTTTTCCCCATGCAGAAGCCTAAATAGAAGCTCTTATCTGAAATAGTAAAAGCTGTTATTTTTTTTTTTCAAGAGGTTTTAGACTGTATAGAGATAGTTACATACACAGGCATCTCAAATGAGAGGGCACCATACATACATGTAATTGGTTGCTTTTTCTTTTTCCTCGGCAGTCTGTACAAAACGTGAAAATGTGCCTGCTTCTGACTAGCCATTAAAAGGCAGTGGTTGCACCATACTGTGATTTGGGGAGCTGAAGAAAATAGCCAGAACTGACTGATATCTGATAAACAGTAACAGGAGTCAGTTTATTGCACCAATCGTTAAATAATGGTGCTGATTATAAGGCTGCTAACTGCAGATGCTGTAATTGTCTGTCATAAATCTTAGTCATTTGTGACAGGAGCACAATGAAAGAGAGCATCTGCTTGAGGGCAAATGACTTCTGATAAATATCAGCTCTGCTAAAATGTACTTGGATGTGTCTCAATATTTTGGAGAGCCATTCATGTTGCTTCCACAAATGTGAAGTTATTATTGGTTTGTATTGATTTTGCCACCTTGGGTTTTTTTTTTTTTTTTTTCTTTTTAAAGAGACAGAGTCAGAGAGTGACTCAAGGTTGAGTTGAATTGAATCTCAGCTCTTTATCTGATCTACTCATTCCTCTCAAATGCATGTTTGAGTGGAGGAAAAAAAAAATAATTGCACTTTTTCAGAAGATTGCTGTGCAGAAACACAGCCTGGAAAATTCAATATGTAGTTCAGCTTTTTATTTTTTCTCTTAAAGCAACTCCTTATTGAAGGAAAAAAAACATTTTAAAAGCATGGTTTTTTAACATAATATTTTTAAAGGATTTAAGTAGTTGAAGTAAGAGTCAATTAAGCTATTTCTGGAGGATAATAAAATGCAAATTTAAAAAGCTATCAGAAAGTAATTTTTTGTTTTCAGAATAATTAACAACATTTTCATTTCCTGTCAAACCTATAACAATACAATAAAAACCACTAAGTCCTGCCATCCTGGCCCTTACTGAACAGTGCTTTAGTTCTTGATGTTATAAACGCTTATCTTTCTGCAGTTTATTGCAGTCTAATTTCACCATCAGTGAAAGCTGTGCACGCACATATTGATACTTAAATATGTATTTCTTGGTGATATTCTTAACACATCATCAGGATTACACTCAAAACATTTTATCAAGTAAAGGTAGTACAATTGAACCTGAAATTTAAAATTGGGAATTTTACTGGTAACTGACCATTAGACTAGACAATGGCTTTCCCTTCCAGCAATTCCTTGCTTAATTCAAGTAACATTGCTTAACCTTTGTAACAAATTAGTTTGGGATTCTACTGGCAGCAGTTTCCTTCACTGCACAATTGCGCATATTGCCCAAATAGGTGCAACTCACATGTTGAATATGCAAAACCCAGTGGAGTAAATCAATTGCAGCTACCTGATGAAAGCCTGACCCATGCCATTTAGGAGTCAGGGCATGCCCATCACCTTAAGGTTACACAGTCCTTGGTGTAAAGAACAAAGCTGGAAATCGTAAGCGTAGTGAAAAATACAGTTTCCTATTTTTTAAATAACTTTAATAGGGGGCTAAGACAAATACAGCACAGAACCATATCTGATCACCCAACCTGTGTCATCAGTGAGGTTCAGACTTAGAGGTTTACAGCACAATCCCCTAGCACTTGATCTAGTAAAGTGGCAACAGTAGCGTCACCATGTGCTGTGTGGGCCAGCAACTGCAAACCAGTCAAGGACATGAAGGGCAGAGGACCCTGGAATCTGCAGGACCCCTCTACTGCAGAATCTGCAGTGTATTACAATCATCATAGACACCTCAGCCCCTGACTATCACAGCCCAAACTGGGTCATGCTCTTTTATGATCTCTTCTTTTGCTTCCAACTAAGCTCTGCCCTTTTCAGCTCTTAGGTTTCTCTTATTTCAGCTAATGGCATCATTTCTTCTCACCCAATAATCCATTACATCTCCCTAGTCTTCTGCATTGCTGGGACATCAGCAGCAGATATTTTAGGACAACAGACTATTTCTGTACACAATATCAGAGCAACTCTTGACAACCAAAGGACAACAAAGAAGGTCGTGGTTAGCATCTACAGAAAATCTAGTGCATCCCCAGGACCAAAACCAACCAACCAAAAAAACCACACATAAAAAAGCACAGCCCAAGTTTTGTTCTGGCACAGATCTTAAAATCCCAGCACAGGCTGCAATTGTCAAGCTCCACAAAGTACATGAGAACAGCGGGGCGGGGGGGGGGCGGGGGAGGTGGGGTGGCAGAAAGACACAAGTACATCTGGGGGGAAAAAAGCATACCTAAGGTACATGCCAGAGATCAAAAGAGCTGTAAATTAATTTTTCCTTCTTATTCAAGTTTTGGTTATTTTTTTCCTTTTATAGGACCCAATCAAGCTGTCATTAAATCAGTTTAGTGGGAGCTTTATGTTTTGTATGGCATACTAGAAAGCAAACACAAGTGTAATGTATGAAGTAATGCAATTGGAGAACAGAAGAAGTGATGTACGAAGGACGGTAGAGGATTTGGCTAGATCTCTTTCCCGTGTACTTCCACATTCATGACATTGTAAGGATTGTATTTTCTTCCAAAGCTGAAGAAATCCTGGAGAAAGAAAGAGAGAGCACGAGAGACAGAGAAAAAGAGAGGCATTTTCTTGGGCCATCTTTAGGACTCTGAATTACTTATTAGTCAGAAAGACTTTAATCTTGTGCTATTTCACTCATGGAGAGATGGTGCTTTATTATATATTTTACTCTTTTTTTTTTTTTCCATAGCAAAGACCAAATGACCATGCCCAGAAGGAAATCCTGATGCAAGATGGAGTTTAAAGAACAGAATGATGGTCACATAAATACATGAAACCTGTTAAGGAAGAATCAATATAGAGAAGGCAACAAAGACTGTAAAAATCTGGACTAGTGTCTAGAGATGAGGGAGGTTAAAAAGGTACAAAATTTAAGATCAGTTTTACAAAATATAGATAGAGCAGCATAAAAATCCACTGAAGGTTATAGAAAAAACCCATTACTGCCTCAGAACGCAGCACTGCAAACTGCTGGCAGCTGAGGAAGTAGTCTGGAGAAGTATTATGGTACGAGTCCCCTGTTCTTACATTCTGTCTTGGGTCTCCACTGCTGGTCACTGTCAGAAATGACACCGAGTCAAACAGACTTCAGGTATTAATGAACTTAATAAAAAGACGTTTATATTTAATGATGATTTTGCTTAATGAAATGGCCAAAAGGAATCCCTCCTTCACATTAAGCTTGCATGTGAACACAAAGAAAAGGAGACATTAAAATTTTAACAAAAATTGGTTTAATGGCTTACTATATTTTGTCCCTAAGGAACATTTTCATTCTCCAATTCATCTTTAGTCTCCAAAGATATATTAGACACAAATTCACATCAGCAAAGTATACAGAGAGAAAGAAGTTTCTCCCTGCTTTCTTCCTCTCTGCTTTCTAACTCCTTCCTTGACCTGCTTTATTTCCATCACCATTCCTACTTGCTGTAATACACTGCATTAGCTTCCACCTGCCAGTTCCCACAGACAGGAATTTGTGGATGAAGGCTATGATGAAGACTGGGTAGGCAATTGGAGAACACATTCAGTTAAGTCTAATGAGGAAACATGATCCATCCTTTCTCTCAGTTAAAAAAAACCCAACAAACAAACAAAAAAATCCACACAGAAAACCAAAACCCAACACCAAACTGGTTTTCAAGCTTGAATGTACAGGGATTAGTCCATGTTTAAACCTATTTTTAAACACTTAAAACCACCTTTTATAGGTAAAATATGTATTAGACTTGTTGAAAGAATGATTTTGTCATTGCTCTTGGTTCAAAATCTCTCTAGCAACAGGTTGTGAAGCCTCAAAAGTATGAGATTTTTTTAAAAGCTAAGCTGGCTTTCTTTGTCACCTCCTTGGTGGTAAGAGTTGATAAAGAGTATAGTGATGCTATTTTAAATATATTATTAATAGTACTTGTTTTGATCCTTTAGCATTCACTTTCTCCTCTGCAATCAAGAAAGCTCAGATTCAGGCATAAGTCAAGTGTCAGGCAGCCTATTTCCTCCCACCTGAAGTTAAAGACTAAGCGCAAGCAAAGCAGCTTTCGTGATATTCGCTAGCTTTCAACCACCATCAACACTGCACAGCAGCTCCGTGCCAACAGCAGCAAGTAATGGCAAAAGGTCAGCAAACTGAGGAGACCACACTTCCAGAGGCTGGAGGGTCCAGGCTATGGGTCATACATGCAAATGGCCAGAATATGAGAAGATGTAACCTAAGTATTTGTCTGCAATTTAGGGCATCGAATGATGCCAATAGAAGCCGGGTTCAAAGCAAAAGGAGGCAGCTTCTTATATTATGGGTAACAGACTCTTGGAACCTGTTAACAAAGAACATTATGGCTGTTAGAAGTTTGTGGGTGCAAGGGAAGACTGAGGAAGTGGAATTGTAATCCATTGAGGGTTACTAAGTGGACAGAAACCTAAAACTGACTTAGCTGAGCTGAAAAAAAAAATTTAAAAGCAGGAATGTCAATGAAGTTTCATACATTTTTGCCCTGATCTTATGCTTTGTTAGGGAACAACTCATACTTAGTGTTTGAAGCAACACACTGGGCAAAACCGCCTTTTGGTCTGAACACATTCTCACATGCATCAAAACTCCTTTAGTACACACCTGTGTTACGGTAAACATGAGGGAATCTTCCCTCCCAATGGAAGAGAGGTATGCTCCCCTAGAGTAAGTGCATACAGGGGTTGCCCCTGTAAAATGGTCTACTCGAGCTTACATTTCCATAACCTGTTTGCATGTCTTCCTCTCTTTGCATACAAGAAGTGCTTGTGGTTTCAAACCCCCTGTTTCAGTTTACACTTCAACTAAACCCATGTCACTGTAGATAAGAATTAGCCAATAATTATACTTTTACCGATAGATACCAATATTTCTTATTTTTATTAACTTCCTTAGATTTCTTTAGCTAGCTTGTTTGCCATACTAGTTATCTGTGCATATAAGCACTTTTAACAAGCTTATGCTACCCTGGAACAGCTGCCTGGACAGAGAAGCAAGGCCAGGCAAGTGGCCCGGTAAATCCCTCTACTAGACACACATCTGCAACAACAAAAATAGTTTGTTGATTCAGTTGCTTCCTAGAACACCATCAGCTACACAGGCACAGGACCCTTTTCGCAGGACTGCAGCTTATACACTACAGCATGTCCATCAGCAGTGTGATTGTCATTTTCTCAGACTGTAATCCAACCTTGGCAGCAGAACTTTGCAGCATAAGTCTCATCCAAACACACAGGAAAACCACTACAAATATACAGGACTAGGATAAATCACATTGCCAAGTTAGCCTTGGGGCTAATGCAATAACTTACACTTTAAGTTGATTTCAGTTTAAAAAGAAAACCTCTAAGCTCTTAACCAGTTCCAGTGAAAATCTTCCATTAAAAATTATTTTCAAGAAGGGAAAGCGGTATTCAGATTTTAAACTGTTTCCAAAGAATGGTTTGAAAGTTTTCACAGAGCCCATGATGAAACCATCCAAATGACTTTTCTCTGACTTTTCTGTTTTTATTCCCCCTCTCACCCAATATTTAATTATCAGTTTAGTGGATGTCTACAGTTGTTTTTCCTCAGGTTTTACCCACAGTACATCACGTGTCAAAGGTACACCAAAACATTTTCAGACCTGTAGACAATTTGACTTCTTAAAGCTTCCTTAAAGGAAAAGATGACAGTGAATGTTTTGCTTTAAGTTGAAGACAAAAATTAGGAGCTGGGAAGAAATAGGTTTTTGTTGTTTTAGGAGCAGGCTGAAGAAAGTTATTATTTGTGTGAACAGAAACTGTGCGATGAGTGCACAACATCACCTCAAATAACTTTTACTAGAAGATTATTTCATCAAATTAATGGATTTTTTTCAGAACAATCTGCATGCAAACTAATATGCTGAAGAAGTAGTGTGGCTTAATTTCAATTTAATTTTTTTTTTTTTAAATTATTCTTAAGCTTGAATTACAACTCTTCTTCTCAGATCCATCTATTTTCTTACAGATAGTTCAAAACTAAGATGTTGTAGCCTCAAAGTTTCTTTAGAATGAGCTTTAAATGATGTCTGTGCAACAGCCATTTCAAGGCAGATTCACCACTTTCGGTGGAATGCCAGCAGATCAGCAGGGTATGCAGTCTGTATCTGTGAGGCCACATGGGCATTCTTGCCTTGAGAGTATGAAGCCTATCCTAGGGGCACTTAACGGGTTAAAAACACTGCAATATGCATTAAGCACATGTTTCAAGTCAGCAGGGTGCCAGTCTAAGATGTCCTCAAAGCCTAATTTGATAGATATTATGCCATATGCTGCTGCAAGTAGTTAGTAATAAAGAAAGTAAAAATTTTATGGATGAGCAAAATAGGAGCTCTTATGGATGGAGTGTTTTTAAATCAGGTGTATAATTTACCTACCGTCAGACCACATGTAGAGTGCATTACTCAATTGAACTTACGAGCAGATAGAAAGGCAGTTTCTTTTAATAAGCACTTCTTCAACTTATTGGCTCTACAATTACTTGCACCAATTACCAGCAGCTGCTGCCTGTTTGGTGTTTTATCTTAGACAAGGAGTTACATTAGTTTCTAATCAACAAACCATTCAAGGACTCTTTAAAAATATTTAAATTTAATTTCCCCATTTATTTTGAATTAACTGAAATACTGGATATTTTCATTGTAGTACTTTGATTCTTCTTAGGTTCTTCTCCAAACATAGATTTATTGTTGTAACATTAATTTTATAAATTCTATAAATCCAAGAATATACATCATAAAATATTTGATACAGGCATATATATGCCTTCAGTACACGCAGCATCAGTATTGGCCTTATTAACCATATATGGCAGTAAACATACAGTTGACTGTAACTGTTTTTATAAACCATTAAAGCTTGCCATGGAATGTATATACTCCAAGACCTTTACAACTTGTTCAAGTCTTTCAACTTTATTTATTATTTACTTATCTGACTCGTACTTAATAGGGCACTGGCTAACATAGCAAGATAATTACCAGAGAAAACATTTTAATGTTTTTTTAAATAAATGAAGACACTTTTTATTATGGGAAAGAAGGATTTTTTTTTTTTCTTTATCTCTAGATTTTCAAAATTACACCTCCAGGAATTTCCAAGCAACTTAATGACACATGAAAAACACCTTCCTATGACATGAAAACTGGTATTTCTTTTGTAGGTTTTCTTCCCAAATATCTCAATGGGAGAGACAGAATAAAACAAATTATTTAAAACTCTAAGTAGCAAAAGTAGCTGAAAAACTAAGATTTACTGTAATACCAGACTCAGTTTTTGCAAATATAAGTAACAATTATAAGAAATACAGGGTGTCTGCTAAGTTATTCCACCTGAGGCCTTGTCTAAACTACAGAATTGCCACCTCTGCTGTTACACTAGATTATTCTACCAACATAGAGAACAATAAACTCTCAAGAGACTTCCTGGTGGTCTATACCTACTCCTACTTATGCCACCTTCCCCCCAAAAACAAATGTAAGGACAGGCAAGCTTGTGCAGATCTGGTGCAATTTAAGAGGTTGCAGCGTAGAGCTGTTGCTCAGGAACAACAGCGGCTGTTGCTCTGGAAATGGCCTTCCTCATGACAAATTCCTGGAAGAAGTCTGCCTTTCCAGGGAGCCAACTGTGTTTACTACAAAGAGAACAGTCGGATAAAAATAAAAAACACAACAAACAAACAAAACACCACAAAAACCACTTTTGCATATAAGTTCTTATACCAATCATCACACTTTTTGAGTTTGTCTTCTCAGGTATGGGGACTTCTTTCATACTATACGTAAGCAGCATGCTAGGAAGCTTAAAATCTGAACAGATGCCATTGGGATAGATACCATTAGTGCTCAATCCACTTTAGAGGGTATGTCAATCATCACAGGAGAGTTAGGAAAAACCCCAAAGCCAAAACAAAACAAAAGGTTTCTCTGTAAAAGGTGAAGAGAGCTACTGTGGAAATTTTAGAGCTCAATTTTCAGAACCAAGACAGTAAGGAGAAACTTTCAGTAACACAATGATGCAATTTAACAGATAAATGCTTGTGTACAGCTGTAGTTAGTTAAATCCCATTTATAGAAATCTTACAGTGTTAGCCATCTTCAGGGCAATATCATGATTCTAGGTCTAATACTCAGGGAAGAGAAGATGCCAATTCAGTGATGTCTCTCAAATCCACTGGTACAAAGTAATATAAGGCCAAACCCAGCAAAAATATTTCAGTTTCCCATTCACAGGGAGTTTGTTATAGACATACATTGCAGCTGTTTGAGGGTAACAAAGAAAAACCTTTCTTGTTCCCAATTTTCTGAAATTATGCATCAGAGCATGCAAATCCTGTACCTTCTGTAAAATAATTAGATCTAAATAGAGCAGCCTAATTGTTTCATATTATTATCTGTTAAAAAGAAATAATCAAGACTGCTAAAACCCCCAGAAAATTCCTCAAAAGAGGCCTCAGGATCAATGCCTCATGTAATAAAGGAGTCCTCTGTTCACAAATATCAGGATATTACAACTATTTTCAGAACCCAGTGCCAGAGGTGTCTTCTAGTACACTGCATCCAAACATGGACTTCAAACTGTAATCATAGAATAAATTAGGTAGCAAGAAACCTTTGGAAGTCATCTGATCCAACCCTTACACTCCCCAAAACAACTTCAGAGTTGGTCTTGAATCAAATCATGCTGAAAATGGCAAGAGAAAATTACCTTGCAAATGAAGAAATTTGTTCAGAAACTTTGTAGTGAGCCTCACTTGAAAACAAGTGATGAATCACCCTTATATGTCTCAGAAGTTATTACTTGTATATCCTTCCTTGTTCTTTTTCTCCAAAGCATGTTAAAGAAAAAGCTGTGGAGGGAGGGGATCATTTTCTAGGGTTTTACTAAACTCTAGTAAATAGTCAGGCCTTCTTCGCTCTTCCAAGAAAAATCGTCATTTTCCACAGAAGAGGAAGATCTTGTCCTCTCTTTACCACAGAGTTGCAATTTAGTTTCTTCATAACACTTTGAGTATATCAAAGCTAAGACCATAAAATATTTTGCTATTAAAGTTTAGAAATAAACACATTAATATTTTTGTTGCAAATTCCTTTAACTCATGCAGTTAACTTACAAATTATTAATCTTTTAATGTGCTCTCTCTCACATCACTCAATCAGATATTCACATCAATTTGTTTAATTAACACTGAGCTTAATATTTCTCTCAATTATCACTGCAAACACTTTCTTAAAACAAATCAAACTCACTAACTTACAAAAACACCACAAAAATCTTACACCATTTAAAAATGATTCACAAATTTTGAGAAGATTAATTCAAAGCCTCTTAGGCATTTAGAATGGAGAAAAAACAGAAGATCCATAAAACCTGAGGTTCAAACACCAGAAGGGTCTGCTCAAGTTACCTGCTTGTATCCCTTCAAGGTGTGAATAGTACACCAGCTTATCACATGCCCCTTATTTATAGAAGATCTTTTTCCTCTCATCCCATGGATTTTTTTTTTTTATCCGTCCCCCCCCGCCCCCAATGTACATGAGGGACTGTGTAATATTCTTGGACAAATACACACAGTTCTCAAGTGTTTCTTGAAAGAAAAGCAGTCCATCACATTAGCAAAACTAAGGTTATCATATATATACATTTTGCTACTTGTATTTTAAATTTCACCCAATCTTATGATAATATCCTGAAGAATGACATTATTTAAGCACATACACACTACTACCATGCAGAACACATGATGTTAAAAGACACCAGGATTGTAACTGCTCGGTTCTCTAGCTGATGCATTAAGGTGCTCACAAAATTTTATGAGGATCTTGCCCTCTCTCTGGATCAAATCTATAAAATGCAAAGCACTCGTTATGCACAATCTTCTAAGCACATTAGTCATCCTTGAGAATATGTTTACCACATAATGAATTTCAGACATGTCTATAATTACAAAAATTATTGTTGTTTTAGAGCTATGCTTGTAGAGAATGTACAGATTATGCAAACAAAAGTAAATACGAAAATATAGTATCACTGATGTCACTAATCTCTCATAGCTCTACAGCACTACCTGGACATTGTGCGTACCTTATTGCATACCATACTTTTAAAAATTAAATTATAAACAGTACAGATACTTAAAGGCATAAAATTAACTATACTACGTTACATCTTTCTTACAGAAAATTTTGCCAGCTGAAAGGGACTTGTAGTCAAAGAAACGCTTTTAAGCTTAAAGTAACTGTATCATGCCCAATACAAACATCAGTTTGACAATAAAAGCATTAGACCTTGCTCTTGAGCATGGACACCTACGTATTTAATGAATCAAAGACCTCATTCCGCAAACTCTTTGCCTGCCATACTTTCATGACTTCTGAAAGAGTCAGTAAGCAGGAACATCTGAAGCTAGAGCAATAGAAACTGTTTCTTAGCTTCTTTAAAGTCTTTTCCTGTGGACTATCAAAGGCATACTGATCTTTTTCTCAAAATAAAAATCTAGTTTGATTACCTCAAGAAAGAAAATAAAAAAATTATCAAGGCACCCAAATGGCAGCTAGAGTGGACTCCCTCCCATCAAGGCCTTCCCTCTTGGCAATTTGACCCAGAAAACGAAGGACTAATTGTCCAACATGCTGCTTATTTTTCAGATAGTAAACTTGCTTTTTTAAGATAGAAAAATTCTAAGTGCAAGTGTAATGAACACCTAAAAACTGGCCTTCTCAATCGTCTCAGTCTGGAAAGAGGCAAAGAAGTTGTATCATTTGGCAATTCCCAAGTGCCAGAAAATATCTGGAAAAGACAAAATTTAACATCCTTTATTGTTTTAGTATTATTTAGCCCTTAAAAAAAGATAGGTACAACAACTCTGGCACCTCCTTCCATTATCCTAATATCATAATATTCACCATGACAGCAATAAAGCCTTTGAGTTATTCACACACATTTATTTGATCTCTTCCTAGGTTAAGATATTATCTTTACTGCTCATCTGATAAGACAAACATGAAACCTTCTAAAACAGGTATCCCGTTCAGTTCTCTGTCATAATAAGACTCAGGTTGCAAGAAGTATCAGAGCTCCTCAGACAAATCCTAAGCTACCAAAAACCCCACCCAAACCAAACCCTAAAAGAAGTCCTTCTACTTAGTACAATGGACACTAGTATCGAGGCCACATGACAGAAAACAGATTCAGAATTCTCTCTTGTATTTCACAACAAATTTGACTTTGGTCTTGTAAGATCAAGTCTACTGGAGCTCATTAAATAACTGTACTCTCAAAGAAAACATAGAAAGAATAAAAAGATGGATGACCAGAAAGGGAATATCAAGCTTTAAAGAAAGCCTCTGCAGGTTTCTGTCCCTTTCCTACCAGCTCTTTAAAAATGCACATCTTGGGTTCCTCAAGGAAAGAAAAAACCCAAACAACAAAAACCCATACAGCTCTTGAGTAAAGAAAATATGTTTGTGCATTAACTTTCATTTTTACAAAAATAGCAGAATGGAATGCTCATTTCTTACATGACAAGCACATTTTTTTCTTTATAGAATGGTAGATCTACAGTTGCAGTTCATGTAAGCATGCCCAGGAAGGCTTTAACTAATTAAGGTGGGCACCACAGGGTTTGCTGCTGGATAGTCATGTGAGAAATGGCCACTCTCCAATTATTTCCAGTATCTACACAAACCAATATCCAAGTGCAGCTAAGGACTAAATTGTAAACATGAGATAAGGAAATGAAATAAATTTTTAACTATTTTTGTCACACCAGAATTTAGACTTCAGCACTTGATTAAATTTGAGGTGATGCTTCTTACCACTGGTGGGTTGGGTTTTTTTTTAAATAATAGCACACCTCTTCTTTTTAAGCACACATCTGTGATTCTTCTCATTGCTAGATACAGTAATATCTATTATAGACGTATTTAATATGGTCAGCATTACTGAGAAAGATTTTACTCTTTAAAATAAGAGTTTTTTAATATGATGGAAAATTTTCTTTTAAAAACTGGAATTAATGTGCACTGCATATAATGTGTTGTAAAACAGGCAGCGCATCATTATCACCTCCTGCTCAGAGCCATTTTAACTATAATCTCAGTATTTGGGTACCTCAGCTAATTAACAACCTAGTATTACTATAAAGATGAGACTGTCATGTTATTTCAAGTGGTTTTTAACAGTCTTTGAAGAGTAACTACTAAATATGTTAGTGGTTTGCACTATTTTAAGAAGAAAAAATTACGTAGTTTTTAAAAATTGTAGAAACTGAAAAGATATGTAATTTGATTAAAAACTGAATTTGCATTTCGTAAAGTTTTTCGTTTTGTTTTTTAAATAAACACATTGGTCCATCTCTATAGACTGCTTGTGTTAATTGATTCTGGGGATAGAACATCAGCATTTCTGACGTTTCCTCTCCTTACCATTCCAAGTTATGGCTTCATTTTAACTAATCTTGAAAACACAAAAGCAATGGTAAGAAAAGTCTATTTCTTTATCAGATAGCATGTACATTGAAAACAAATCCAGGGACAGTCAAGCAACAAGGTTCCTTATTTGAGCAGTTGTAAAAGTAGTAACCATTACAAGAAAGCACAAGGCAGGTGGAACTACAGCTGTTTTCATACCCACATAGTCAAATGATGTCATAATTTCCTCACTGCTCAACGACTCCAATGTTTTCAGACAAGAGGAACAGGTATGATTTCACTCACAAGCTGTTCAAAACAATTAAGCTGCTGGATTTAAGCTTTTATGCGTTCAGATAGTACACTGGGTTTTAGATATCTGCACTGTTTTATGATTAGTGCCTACTATGTAGCCCCTGTATCTTGTAAAGTCCCTTCCTCAAACATGACTTTAGCAACACTACTTACCTCACCATCTTTTCTAATTGTGGTCACAGCTATTTTACCAAAGCAAATCCTTTGTAAATACAGAAGTTAATTTAATTGGTGGGGGAAGTGTTCACCCTTATTTGTTTCTAGCCCCAAATATGACTTTGAATAGAGGTAGAAAGTTAAGAAGTAGAAATTCCTGCTTTGTCAGACAAATCTTATGGCTCAGACATTTGAATGTGCGTGGAATTCCTAAAACATCATCAAATCGTGTTTTCTCTGGTGAAGTATACTCAGACCATAACATGTTTTTCTCTAGTAATGCAGCACAAAAGCCAACCATCACTTCTAATTTCAAAATATCTAAATGACTAAAAAATCTAAATGAAGTCCCACTTTCAATCTGCAAAATCCCTTAAGTACTGAATTACTATCACATGTGTTCAGTGCACAGGTTTATCAAAGAGAAAAGGAAGAAGGTAGCATTGAAAAGTACTTTCATAAATGTACCTTAAAAATAACACAAACATGACCTCTTGTATCAAAACATACAGAATTGGTTTAAAATACTTTGCCAAGTGCGCCTGCTTTCATTTGATTAAAGCATATAAGTAGTCTGAAGTAGAAATAGGACACAAATGTTAAAGAAAACTGAGTACCAAGAATTCAACTGAAAACCTTTGCCTGGAAATATAAATTATCCTCCAGTTAACATTTTTACACTAAACTAGGATTTTTTTTCCCTAATATTGTGTAACAAAAATTGCCACATGAAGTGATAACATTAATTGAGCAATGTATTAGGGGAGAATTTCGTTATATTTAACCTTTCCAAATATTCCAAACCAATGAAAAGTAAACCATTCGTTAGAAAGCTGAATGTGAAAGAGATTCTTAAAGTAGCTACCAAACAGGTACAGAAGGAAAAGCAGTCCATCAAACAACCCAGAATTCTGATTCTATGGGTAAGAAAGATGACGAAAGAACTACATACATTTTTGAGAACCAAAAATTAATAGGAGAGTGATCTTGCAATCAGTTTTGAAAACAGAGCCACACGGTGTGCTAAAACAGACACACACAAATATAGGACAATTCAACACAATATTAGACTGTTTATGGAATAAACAAGATAACACATATAATTCAGAAATTATTCATCAGAATAATTCTCATTTCCTTTGTAATAACTGCTTAGAAGATTTAGAGTAGATATTCTATGCAACTATATATGCAGCATTTAGTCAGCAACCCATTCTTTAAAATGTTTACATCCTTCATCAGAGTAGGGCTAGAAAAGGAGCTTGGAAGAAAGCAAGTACAGCTGACCCTTCTTTACTTGAGCTGTACTCTATATATTTATATTGGGGCTAATTGGGTATAAAATTATGGACTGATAGAAGTGAATTATTAAGTGTTACACACAATGCTTTTTCTTGCAGTATTATAGTGTATCTGACAAAAGCCTGTATACATGATCTACTTATTGATGAAATGTACGGAGGATGGACAATACTAAGAACTCTTCCAAATTAAAATCAAAAAGCAGCTTAATTTGGAGCTAAGCATGAAAGGCCTATTCATTTATCATTTTACTTCATGAAAGGTGTTAGAAAGTCCACCACCAAAGAAAGAAGTGAAAAGCCTAATTAATTTCTCTTAAGTAAAATAAAGGACTATACTAGTATTTATTTGTTTATCCTACAGATTGTTTTGTACTGCAGGATAATTGTGGGATTATAATTTCCACTCAAGGGAGAAATGCATTTGTTACCATTGCATCAGAGTGTTACTTGTACTGTTCTATATCAGAAAAAATTATCCACCCTACACCACATTCAGACAGAAGTTCATTGTATAAAATCATATTTTAATCTCATGTATTGATTTCTCAACCCACCATATACAGCTTGTCTCATTACTTACTCCTGTTTGACTGCAGCAACTTCCTGGAAGGCCAGGTGTAGGCACCTGAAGACACAATTCTATTGCTAACTGCAGGGAACATCAGTTAAAACCTGGACTACAAAAGTCACAGTCATCACATTTAGAGATCCCCTTCTCTTCATCATCTAGTTTCCTTCTAGTTTCCATGCTGATTAACCAAGACCCATATCTTACAGTTTTCACATTCTGTCTGTTTTTGAAACATCACAAAGTCTAGATTTCTCAGGTCCATTATCACATTTCCAGAACAGTTTCAGGGCTGGCTCTGCTTTCAAAAGATGACATTTTTCCTGGTTAGAATTACGCAAAATTCCAGAATACACTAAAACCAGCAGCAGTTCACTACTTCTATGTATCTCTTTCTATATTCTGTACCTACAAACAGGGCCTTTCTGAACAGCATTTGTGTTCTTAAGGCAAAATAAATTGTGAAAAGCACAATGGAAATCTCTCTAAAGCTCTTATTATTCAAAATGCATCCCACTGCCAAATCTGCAGAGCAGAATAGCACTGCACTCCCTGCCTTCCCCTCCTCCCCTGAGCTACAGATATTGATTGCAAAATTGACATTAATAATGCAAACAAGAAAGAAAGAAAGAAAGAAAGAAAGAAAGAGAAAGTTAAGCTTCTGAATATAAAAAGTGCCCTAAACTTCTAATGGAGACAAATAAAACAAACAAAAAAAAGTCTTTAGGAAGCAGGCAAAACAAAACACACACCAAAAAAAAAATTAAAAAAAAGGAGGTATTCTGCTTCCCCATATAAACATTACGTATATCCAAATTGGTCCAGGACTAGATCCTGCAAGGACTAAGAAAACCAAAAAAACCTCACTCAAATTAAGTAAGTTAATACCGCTCATTTGTGGAATCCAAGAAACTGTGCCTTTTTTAGCTGCAACTTTTTTGTTCCTTTAAGTGCTCTTATTCCAAATGAAAAGCTTTTATGTGAGGAATTTCTTTTACATTGTGATATCATAAACCTTCTAATTGTCAAAATCACTTTGTAGGAAACAAATAAGCTTATAAATTTAGCACAGTAAGAACAGAGTGCTAAAGTTGCATTTACTCAGCATATACCTAGCTACAGATATAGCAACTATAATATACAATTGTTCATGACTTTAGAAGATAGAAAGTTTTTCACATTTTGTCCAATGTAATAAATCTGTTGGGTTTTTTTATTTTTAATTTCTAACTGTTAACCTAAAGTTACAAGGATATCAAATCCTTAAACATCCTGAATTTTTTCCTGACTTTATATACCCATAAAAATATTTAATCATGTTATTGCGCACCATTACTGAGTGCATAAACAGTGAGGCATGCATTTGGGCTACACACAAACTGCTATTACAGGAACTTTATTTCTACAACAACCACTATTTAATAGAGCCTCTGTCTTCTTTTAGTCTTAAAGTTACCTTAAGAATCTCATTTGTATCTAATAGGCATTAAAAAAAACCAAAACAACGCATCAGGTACATTACCCAAATGATGCTATTGGAGATGTAGTACCAGGAAAGCAACACTTCGCTATCACACGCTAACAGAGGCAGAGTTTTCCTCCAACGCAGCCATGCTGCTGTTCCCCAAACACAGTGGGCCATCATCCCATAGACACACCGCTGAGAAGGAGGCAGCATGAGCTGAATGTCCCCTCACTTCAGTTCCCAAGGCTTGTAACTCAGTTTGGACACAAAACACAGCTCCTTCAACCATCCCTCTTTCTCAGAACACTCTTGATGAATTTAGTTGGAAGGCTTCAGAACACATTTTCCCCCTCTCTTTCAACAGTTTACTTGTGAAGGCTGCTTGGTTTTAAACTAAATTCTTCCCAGCTGAGGTGTGCTAATTGCTGCTGGATGAACAATACTCAGCTGATACCTGGGTCTCTGATGCAATTTACCTGTGCAGTCAGGTGCTGCAATCAGGCATGCTGTTTTCCCCTTCCATGTAACAGCTGTAGAACCTTCACTTACATCACCTGTTCACAAAAACAGGAGCAGGAAAGTCTTCCTTCAAAAACACACAGGAATACAAATTTATTCCTAATGTGACTGAGTGTCCCTGGGTTATCAGGGATATAACCCAATATCTTTGCTGTCATTGGATTTCAGACTTCCCAGTAGGACTTTAAGAAAAGTAGTGAGATACTATCCAGTATCAAAAAAAAAGGGGGGGGGGGGGGGGGGGAAGAAAAAAGGGGAAAAAAGGGGAAAAAAAGTAATCTGGCTTTATGTCATAATAGCTGTCATCATTCTCAGTAAGAGCTTGGTCCCTCATATATAAAGCATCCTTCAGTAACTCTATAATCAGGGTGGATAAATTCGTATTCTATGTTACATACAAGGGGAAAGACAAAAGTCAATGCACACAGAAATATCAACTTGAAAAACTGGACAAATTGCTTTCACCTGTGCCATTCACACTCCACCCTCTCTAAATACACAAAAGTGTTATATGTAAAAATATGTTTCTGATATAAACCACAAACCACTTTTATTCTGCCCACTGAAAACAAGGGAATTTTGGAGAGGATTTTTGCACTCAGGAACCATTGTTAAAGCTTATTTAAAGCTGCATTCCTAGAGCAACTCTTAACTATCCAGTATGCACTGGATAATGAGATAAAGTTGCAAGATTAATATTGTTCACATAAAAATAAAGGAAAACACCTAGATTCAACAATTTCATATCTCTAGTTGTAAATGTTAAATTCATGCTGAATACAAAAAGCAGATATCCTTAATATTAAAATACATTCAACTCTGATCTCTTTCCTTAGAAGGCACCTCATTCTGAGAGAAGTCTCACTGAAAGCATTGATACTAATTCCTGAGGTGCGGTATTACATGAGATGTAATATAACTTTTCCTCTTTCAGGCAGATGAAACCTTGCATAGTCACACATACTCAAAATTCTCGTCTTAAATTGCTACCTACATCCAGGTTCCTCCTTCTCTCTCTCCTTTTTTTTTTTAATAATGATTCTGCAGGCCACTTCTTGTCTGCATCAGCAAAATCAATTTACTCTTCTTCACCCACTTCAAAACCATAGAAATGGCAAAATAATGAAATTGTTTATTCTCATACTTAGTTTTTAAAATAACACTGCAAATCTAGATGCCACACAGCAAAGAACAAAGTAGGCCATTAACATTTCAGATATTCTCCAAGCAATATTATCGTTTTGTTGTAATGTATTCATGTCCATAGGAGCCTCCCTAAGGTAAGCAATATATACTAAACAGCTTAACAAAAGAAACACCTGTATATTACAAGGCCAAGATTAAAAAAAAAAAAAAAAAGTACATTGCCTCCTCCAAAATATTTTTAACTCTACATAAGCTGTGATAAACGTAGAGTTTTAATTTTACATTTGCCAACAGTGACACCTGCTGGAAAGCACCGTGCTCATATTTTCTGTATTTTCAGACTCGGCCCATAATATGACAGCTTAATTTATGCTGCTGTGATGTAATTCAGTTTGCACATACACATGCAGTGGAGACACTTTTTATTATAAAGTTAAATCTTTTTGTATCAAAGGTTGGAGCATCCTGAGGAGCAGTGGCGCACAATGACTTTTTTAGTACTGTTTGGTATTTCAAATAAAAGCAAACACAAAGAATCTTATTTGAGAGTATTTATTAGATCAATAGGCTTTGAGTATTACAGCAGAACTCAGACTGCAAAGATCTCTTGCTTTTTGCTTATACTCTTTAAGTCATTCAAAATGTAATATTTCATGCAGAAAGTTGGGACGGGAGCTCAGTACAAAAGTTCTGCAACTATACATAATTATTTTGCTCAGCTACACTCATGTAAAAAGCAACTACCCACATTAGCAAAAAAACAGTTATTTTGCCTTCTAATACTTGGAGACAACTGTGTAAATATTGCTGCAATTTTTTAAAGTAAAATACATAATATAAAGAATATTCTTTTTACACTAGTATTTATCCACTAAAGTAGTTAAGGTGTATTATCTTCTTTTCATACTGTTTTTAACACACAGAGTTCCATGCTATGTATGGATCTTATGCAAATGCTCTTTGATTTCAAATGAGACTTTGCATACTAAGGAGTCTATTTTCCCATCAATGCAGAAGAGATTTACGCACATAAGTCCCATTACCATTAATGGGACTCACCCACATAAATCCCCTGCACATTGATAGACCCTTAGGATTTACATTGAAATGGGTCCTTTAGAGCCATTACGATGTCAACCTTTTGCCAGGATTTTGCGTATTAACAATACTAAGCAATACGTGGCAATCTTAATGTGTAAAATCCTAGCAAAAGGCACAACATAGAATGATATGAACAGATCAAAAATTTCTTACTCTTACACTATTTAAAGATGATCTCTAATTATTCTTTACAGGTCCATATTCCTATTGGTTGTTTTCCATCATTACTTTTCTTATTAAAAATCCTACCTTCTATTTTACATGACTATCCTCTTTCCTTAACAAGCACTGCTCAAAATCTACTCCAAAGCATCTTAAAAAAAAAAAATCCTATTTTTCAGCTGAACAACTTTCCTTCCATTACCTTCCCTTTTAGCTGGTTACAATTTCTTAGCTTCCTTACTTTTTTTAACTGATAAGCCTACATTTTAATAGCAGTAGTATAAAACCAATGGTTTAACTGCAGCAAGTAAAGCTAAGTAGGCTAAAAAAGAATAGTAGCAGAAGCATATCAATTTGTATGCAGTGAAGCGTAATTCCCAAAATACAGCACAATATCACTCTGTCCCTCAAGGCTACAGGCAAGAAAAGCAAGGTTACCTACAATCCCACAGGTGTTAAGAACAACCACATATCACCAAACTAACTAAGCTAAGATGCCACTAGAAAAGCAACATTTATCACCTACATTATCAGAAATGCTTGAAACAGATCTATCTTCTATATACACAAAGGCAGTTCAACACTTAGCTCCTAATTTGGTGCCTAACTTTCTATAGATTCACAAGTGCTTTGGTGTCTAAACAGAATCTATTGGGTTTGCATGGCACGGGTTTGGTAGCAGAAGGGTTACAGGGGTGGCTTCTGTGAGAAGCTGCTAGAAGCTTCCCCCATGTCTGATAGAGCCAATGCCAGCCAGCTCCAAGATGGACCCGCCGCTGGCCAAGGCTGAGCCCATCAGCGATGGTGGTAGCACCTCTGGGATAGCAGATTTAAGAAGGGGAAAAAGGTGCTGTGCAACAGAAACTGCAGCTGGAGAGAGGATTGAGAACATGTGAGAGCAACAACCCTGCAGACCCCCAGGTCAGTGAAGAAGGAGGGGGAGGAGGTGCTCCAGGTGCTGGAGCAGAGATTCCCCTGCAGCCCATGAGGAAGACCATGGTGAGGCAGGCTGTCACCCTGCAGCCCATGGAGGTCCATGGTGGAGCAGATATCCACCTGCAGCCTGTGGAGGACCCCACACCAGAGCAGGGGGATGCCTGAAGGAGGCTGTGACCCTGTGGGAAGCCCACACTGGAGCAGGCTCCTGGCAGGACCTGTGGACCCATGGAGAGAGGAGCCCACGCTGGAGCAGGTTTTCTGGCAGGACTTGTGACCCCATGGGGGACCCACGCTGGAGCAGTCTGTTCCTGAAGGACTGCAGCCTGTGGGAAGGACCCACGCTGGAGCAGTTCATGAAGAACTGTAGCCTGTGGGAAGGACTCAATGTTGGAGAAGTTCATGAAGAACTGTCTCCCATGGGAGGGAACCCACACTGGAGGAGGGGAAGAGTGTGAGGAGTCCTCCCCTTGAGGAGCAAGGAGCATGTGGTGGGTTGACCCTGGCTGGACACCAGGTGCCCACCAAAGCCTCTCTATCACTCCCCGCCTCAGCTGGACAGGGGAGAGGAAATACAATCAAAGGCCCATGGGTCAAGATAAGAACAGGGAAATCACTCACCAATTACAGTCATGGGCAAAACAGACTCAACTTGGGGAAAACTAATTTAATTTATTACCAATCAAATCAGAGTAGGGTAATGAGAAATAAAACCAAGTGTTAAAACACCTTCCCCCCCTCCCCTGCCCCCCACCTCCCTTCTTCCTGGGCACAACTTCACTCCTGATTTTCTCTACCTCCTCCCCCCCCAGCAGGGAAGGGAGTTTCTACAGAACTTGGGTCTACTAGTAACTTCACTGTTGAGCAATCTACCCTACATAATGACAAGCTCACATGGCTGTTTACCTGCCCCTCATTGCCACTGTGACATGATCAAGAAACAGAAGGATATGCTTGATGAACAAGAATATATCTTCCACTTGAAAAAAAAAAAAAAATCTTATGTTTGATTCTTCATTGTTTATTCTTAAGATATTTTTTATATATATGTATGTTTGTGGAGTTCGATTACACTGCTAATACTTCACCATTCAGCAGTCACTAAAAGCACCAAATTGCTAAGTGGCAGACACCAGGAAGACTAGCTCATAAATGGGACCACCAAAGAGAATGAAGCTTCATCACTTAAATCCTGAAAGACTCTCTCTCTCCTCAAGTACTAAACAGAAACTCCTACCTGCAGTTACGCAAAACTTAACATCCAGATAGCAGGCTGCCACTGTTGCAGGAAATGTACATTCCCATAATAAAAGGGAAATGGTGCTGCAAACAATAACTATTTTACATTAATAAAACAATTCTTATTTTACAAGCAGGGATGTACAGGTCAAGAAGCATGCTCTGGGTGACCAGCAGCAGTTCCAGCACATCGTATCAGCCTCTGCTTCCTGATACTAATGGATACATCACTGCTGCAAAGGAATAAACATTCAAAAGGCTCCTGCCACTATTTCACAAAGAAAATTGTTTCACACTGTAGATTTACAATCTGTCTTCAGTATAATACAATTTTTTTTTTTAAGGAAAAAGAGAGAGAGAGCACAAGAGAGAGCACACAAAATACCGGATAAGTAACCATGGTGATTCTTGATCTCACATACAGGACAGACTATCTACATTGTATGTGACCTTATTCTACTCCACAGATGAAGTAAGACTCCACTGACTTCAGCATCAGTACTATGATATGTCATGATTCTTGCAGGATCAGGCTTTTAGCACCAGACCTATAAAGTTAATTATATATTTAAGAAAATGAGAGTTAAGCAAGTAAATATTTTTGTGAATTTGAGTCCTAGTGAACAAAACCAAATAAACAACAACAACAAAATACCCCAAACAGAACCATACCATAACCAAGTACTATGGTCCAGATCCACAAAAGAATCAAATCTCAGAGAGGGATTGCATGTATTTAACTGCCAGACAACTAAAATCTGCAGAAGAATGGCCAGCATTTTTTCCCCAAGCTTGGCAAATCGTCCCATATTCCTCACAAACAAAATCAAGGCAGGAGTTCTCTTCTTATGCTACAGTAGGCTTAATAAGGATCCTGCCTAAGTAACTTTCTGGTTAAATCTCCAAAAGGTCCAGTCCAATAGCATGTTCAGAGAGTGACCAACATACCTACAGGACAGCCTCTGTACTTTGTGATGGAGCTCAAGAGACCCTACTCCCCCGTCATTTTAACGGAAAACACAGGATGATGCTAGAGGTGGCAATGCTCCTTTTTACACAGTATTTCAGCCTTAGACCACTGTCCAGATTTTATAAAAGTAGTCATCATTTGTTTGAGGAGGGCTGAAGGGCTTATAATCACCCGGTAATACGCTAGCTAGCAGTACAACCCTTTTAAATTTAAATTGCCCTATTTTGCAAACACATCATGATTCAGCAAAGGGGATCATATTTGCATAGCCAGGGGAAAGCCCTACTTGGGAGAGGGCAGATCAGTTCCTGAACCTTACATGAGAGTTTACTCACTGACTGTAAGTGGAATTGAGAGTTAGACTTACACAAATTAACCAGCTGGAAAACAGTTCTTGCACACAGACATTATCTTGCAAGTTCTGCTGAATGCTAATAGGAACAGGACAGGACAGAACTGACTTCCAAGAGTTGACTCAGTTGTTCTATATTGTAGCTCAACTAGCCCACAAAGTTAAAAAACTCAATTAAAAGAAAAATCCAGGTTATAATGGGTTATTCTTGCTTTTGCCAAGCAGCTATGCTTCTGTAAAAAAAAAAAAAAAGGCATAATTAACATTGTCCAACTATCCTGATTTAACTGAGATCTGCACAAGCTTCTAACAGACCTGCACTTGCAGGTTATTTGGGTTTTGGGGTTCAAAAACCCATTGTAAATCCTGTATTCTGTGTTTGCCATTAATGTCTGCCTATCTTCCTGCCCAGAAACAGGCTGATTTCTCCCTGACTCAATTACCCACCTTCACCCAGCCCTCAGAACTATATAGTTTTTCACATGATCATATTTGTCTCTCCTGGAGCTGCACAGAAGTTTCAGTTTCATTCCTCAAGCTTCTTCTTCCTCCTCTTGACAGTGAATTGAGCCAAGGGGTAGAGAGAAGACAGAGACCAGCTTAGAGCTAAAGAAGGTAGCAGCCATCTGGAGTTACTAGATTTCTTCTGCTGTCTCCTTCCTTCCTTTGCAAATGGATTCAATTACTGCCTCCTTAGGGGGAAGTATATGAGGCTTGCCAACAGGCCTGAATAGCTGCTGTACTCAAGCAAGGAGTAGCCAAAAGTACTCCTTTGGTTAATTAAGGTTAAAGTGTGTATCCCTCTCACAGGGCTGAAATATCAGGTTTCTTACAGCTTGCTCCAATCTCAAGTTAAAATGAGATTAATGAGAAGAATTTGAGAGTTAGCAAAATAGGTCCCAGTGGTTGAAATGACATTGCTCAGGTTCAATTGTTATCAGTCAAGATAGGATCTCCTGTAATCAGCTCCTTCTATAACCATCCTCATTTATCTCTAATGACTGTGTACCAGCAGTAATGTACATCTCTTTGCTGTTTTATTTTTTGTATTTTTTGCCACAAAGCAACCTTGCTGTGATGACATAGCCACTATATTTAGTTCCTGCTCTGTACTAAAGTGTAATGCTCAGCTAGAAGTTTTCCCCTCTCTCTCATTGTATAGTCTATATATAAAACTTAAAATATAGTTTCTAGCCAAAAGGCAGGAGGTGGTGATATTTCTGTAGCTATAGATAGTAGTTACCAAGTACTCAAAATTACACTTGTATTAAAAAAAAAAAGACACACTTTACTATTGCACAGTGAACTTCGATGACTTATGTGTCATCTTCTTAATTTTACTAGTCAAAATACATTTTTAGCTATTGTTCCTCAATTAAAAAAAAAAAAGTATATTACTAATGCTAAGGTTGTGACATGAAGTGACAGAAGCCAGGAAAATTCAAAGTTAAGGCTGACGCTGTATCCTTTACTCACACCGCTGGGTTAAGACAAGACAATGGCTGTCTACACTTCGGAATTCCTAGGCTTTGTTAAATACATATCATAACCTTCACATTAATTTAAAAAAAGCTTATCTCTTCTTTCCTTAAAAAAGGATTTTTAAAAGTGTTTTTGTTCCTTGATACAATTTGTAAAACATTAAAGGAATGGAAGAACAAGAGATAGATACTGATGTAAAATTCAGATATCCTTTTAGATGCATATTGCATCATCTTAAGGGTATACCAGATGCAATTCTGCACTGCAGAAAATCCAGGCTTCATGTTTCTTCCCGGTTCCTTAGTCCTTTGCAACATACAAGAAATGGGACTTACCACCCCCAACTTGTATCATTCTTTCCTATTTTACTCTTTTGAGGAGGCTCCTGCAAGACTAATAAAAAAAAAATTAAAATCCTTTCATATGACAGCATCTCTCATGCAAAGGGATGTACATCCATCGTCAGCAAGGAGAACACTGACACTTTAGCCGTTGAAGAGGATGGCGCTGGGACAGGGAACTCCACAGGATGTCCATATAAGGCTCCACAACCTACTGTAAGCAAAAACCTTCCAGTACCTCACAGGGAGCCTGAGATGGGCTGTCCCTGGAAGACTGGATCAGAATTTAGTGCTAGGAGACCCGAGTTCAATTCACTATTCTTCTCAGAGGTTTTGTGATACCCTAAGAAAAAGCTGGTTTCTACACCCAAGGACCCCACAATAAAATGGGAAAGTAGGGCACTGCAAGTGTAGGTATAAATAGTGAGATGCCCAGATAAGACAGTGTGGGGAACCAGGTAGTAACCGAAATACCTAGAATAAACCACCTAGCTGTGGAAAAGTACTACAGTTTTGTACCCTGCCATATCAAAAAATCTTGCTAATTTATACAACCCTCTTATCCTAGTGTTTAAGTACTTCTCAAAGTATTTATTTATCATCAAAATACTACCAGTATGAGACTAGATATCAGTGGAGAATAGATAGATGAAGTGAGCTGCCCATGGACATTAAGATGTCTGTGGCAGAATGAAAGAAACTGAAGCAATCTCTCCATCCTTTGGCCTTCTCACGTGAGGACTGCAGCTGCTAAGAATATAAGCACATAAAAATGAAAGAATTCAGGGCCTTTATGAAGGTCTTTGATTATATTACAAATTTGATCAAAAAAATCAATCCATTACAGGAATCAACTAATGAAATTACAAACACACACATACGGAGGGAGCTGATGGAATCAAAGTTTTCTAATGCATTTTAATCATTCCCTTCACAAGCAATCCAGTACACAAAGCAAATATTTTGCTATCTACAGTTATTATGTATGTATAATAAGCATAATAGACCATAAGTTTGGAATCCATCAATGCATTTTACTGCATTAATATCTCCCAACTTTTACACAATATCCCTTTAAAATTACTATGTCTAGATCTTTATTTTAATGGTATGATGTGACAGGTCTTAGGGAAATCTGTTCCAACCTAGTAACTCCTACTTTCACTCCCACCCAAACATTCAATCTGTGTGTTACAGCTACTTTTCATTTCATAGCTTCTCTTTTTCATTTATCTTTAATAGGCTGAATGTACACGGCAAGTTCCTGAAAGCAAGCAAAAAAAAGATGTTGCATATTCTATTTTAAATCAAATACATTTTAACTTCACACTCTGCTACAAATCCATTCAGGGTTTACACTGACTTGACAATTTCCTTCATCCACTTTTGTATACTACCAATCCCCTCATACATTTCTCTTGCATATGCAGGCTATGCTTTTTTGGAATCAAATATACTCGACTGAAAAAACACTCAAAGGAACATTAATTTCCAGAAGAATTTCAGCTTAAAAATGTTACAAAATATATACAAAACTAAAATAAGACCTCAGCCCCTTGCCACATGCATTTCACAGGGGAAAAATTTCCCAGATTACAAATTCAGTTTCTGTCAATTGTTTTATTTTTCCCCTGCTTTCAAACGCACAATATTTTCCATATATTATGTAGTTAGTAATATGCATACCTGTTTTACAAAATAGTGTCCAAATTTCCCTCTAGTACATATTTGCTTCCCACCTATTTGATGTTTCTAATTGACTTGCACTGTTAACCAGCATGCATAGGAAAAGTCACACCTACCTGTTAGACCTGACGGACACCAGAAAGGCTGTACTGCAAAGCTTCAATAAGAGAAGCCTCAGAGAAATGTTCAAGCAGAGGAAATAGGAGGCATTAGAGCACAATAGCTGATAGAACAGACAGAGCTCTCGGAAGGATTTGCTCCCTTACACTGTAAAAGGGCATTTTTTGCACAAGGATATTTATGTTTTCTGCATGCATAAATCAATGAAATTCAACTACGTGTTTCTAACTCAAGAGATGCCATCATACACTGACAGATCTATCAACAATGGAATCATGATGGAACTTAGTCTAATATTCTTAGTTGATTTCTATTACTTTTTATTTTTCAAATAAAGAATGATGAGAATTCCCAACAAGCATCTTGCTAACCACAAAATGGGCAGTGATGATCTTAATCACTTCACACAGCAAACATAAATCCTAGAAGTGGCCAAATATTTCAAGAGCTCTTCACACAGCTGTACCACCTCCCACTAGATTCAAAAGTATTTTACTGACAGTACCAGATTAAGCTCATGGATCTGCAAGGTTAGGTTAGGAAAATAATGCCGTGTTATAATTAGCACAGTTCCACAACACACAGAACACTTGCATCAGCCTGATTAAAAAAAAAAAAAAAAAAAATCTTTATTTTGCTATTTCCCATAAAGTTATCCTTCCTTAATCTTCTAAATAGAAAAAGCATAGCATCAATGCTAAATATGACCTTTGAAGTTAAGGTTGCCAGTCAGACATTATTTTCCTGCTACAATTATTTGATACACAGATATGAGGCTAACATAAAAATACTGCTCTGCTTTCACAGATAAAAGGCACAGAAGCACCTAGAATCTTCAGTCAAGAACTGGGGCTTCACTGCATGTATAAACAGATGTCAGTCATCTATCAGTGGCCTAGAAAACTCTCAGATGTATAGAGTAGTAAAGAAAGAAAAGACAGTATAGGAAAGGGATATAAGAAAATGAATAAAGTTTTTAAAAAAAGAATCCAAGAGACATATCCTTGGTACATCATAACATTCTTCAGTTCCAAGTAAAAAGAACAGGAAACATCCCTATAAATCGCCAGTCTAGAACTTTGATGATTTCAATCAAATTCCACCCAGTAATACTTATGTACAGTTTATTGCAAACAGGAATCTAAGATGCAGTAATGTACATAAAGTTGTAAATGGAGCATGCATGGAATCCTATGGTCTCAAAACTAGTTGTGTTTCTTTGTCTATAAAAGCTTATCTGTCACAGAAACATAGAGAAAGGACTTTACACCACCAGAGTTTGTGCTTGCCCTTCAACAGATATCCTTTGTCTCAGGCTCCAGAAACACATTTTATATAATTAGCTGAAACTAACTGAATGCACTTGTCAGTAAAATTCAGCCATAGCTATCCCAAGCATTAATGCAGCATTTTAGCACCAACTGCACTATCTTTCAAACAGAGGAGTTCCACTTTCTTATGTACAGTTAAGGAGTTTTCTGGCCTGAGATGCTACTGGAGCTCCAGCAAGCTACTGTCACTCTGACAGACTTTACCTGCTGCCTCTCTAAGCGACTAGTTCCTGTTACACACTGCTAAGAAACTATGGCTACAAGTCATTTACATCACATAAAACTCATGACGTTTGGACAGATATTGCAATCTACCACAGACCCTCCTTGTGACAGAAAGAGATGGGCATGATAAAGCAAGAGCACCTGGGATCTTTCAGCACATAACTTGCTCCCATGCAAAATTAAACACTGCTCAACTCGGGATAATTGATTTAAACCACTTTCTTTCAAAACAAGAAGAAGAGTCAGCATTTGAAGATGTTTGTTCATAATACTTCAGAGACTGGACCCTGGACTGCTCAGAAGATAGCATGGGCAGAGGTGCCATTGTGGCTTGTCTGCACATCACAGCACAAGGAATGAGACTGCTCTGCCTAATGCCGTAGGTATCCCTGTGAGTGGGATACTTGCTGAAAGAGTGAGGAATGAATGACTGTCCAACAAAGCATACAGTGCTCTGGCGCTTGCTGCTCTAAATGATCCACCTGTACAGAGATTGACTGCAACAAAACTATTTTAAACAGAGTAATTTTTAAAGTAAAATGGAAGGGATTACCTACAGTTAAAATCAGAAACACTATATTAAGGGCTACAAGCACTTGATGCTGAAAAGGATATCCCTCAGTATTACTATTATGTCAATGAATGCACAGCTTCTACATCCTCAATAAGTTAGAAGAAATCACAGTGGAGGGGTCTCAGGTAAAAAGCAGTCTAGCTGTGTAAAAGCAAGGAGCCTTGCAACAAATAGTACTCTTACCTTTGAACCCTATTAGAGATCAAGTTTTTTCTCAGAGTGGTTACTAGACCCCTTTCTCCTGTAGTTCTGCCCTTATCTGCCAGCTTTCTAAGTCTGAGGACAAATTGTCAGGAGAGGACAGAACCAGCTCATTTCATGTTGCTGTTGGTATGCTATTATAAACACAGTCTCTGAAGAAGTTGAAGCAAGAAATATATGTATGAGTATCTCCTAGGTATGCTTTATTAACCAGGAAGATGAAAAGACTACAACTTGTAGTCCCAGCCGTGCCACAGCTTTTATGATTTTTGAAAAATAAACAAAATAACAGATAAATAACAAAAAGTCAATCTTTAAAAAGTCTTCCTTAGCCAACAAAACTACAAGAATAGCATTAGATTTTTTTTTTTTTTTTAATTCAGCAGGGGAGGGAAGACAAAATATTAAAACACACGCTGATATTGTGGGTGATGGCCACATTATGAGCATTTATGCTCCCCAATGAATTCCAACACTCTGTCCTTCACAAGTTTTTTTCCACTCAAAAGGATAAAACTGGCAGAAAATACTTTAAAGCAGTATTATCCAGACATCACAACTCTATTGGATAGCAATGTATCCTACAATAAATTTGCAAATAAAAAGATGTGTTTAAAGACTAGTTTGATGAAAACTTTTTATCTCAAGTCTTGAACATTCTTAGTCACTGGATGGACTATGAGGGGTTACATGTAGTAATTTATTGGACTATTTTGTCTTCTTAGAGTCTTATATGTAAGCCCAGAAATGCTCTACAAGAACACCTCTTTCTGTATTCTTTTACATAATGCAAAATGTTTGCTATCCACAGTCAAATCTGACTAAATGGAAAGTCCAAGTAGGTGCTCAAAATAAAAAAAAAAAGAATTTTCTGAGATATTTTGCAGGCAGGTGTTCTATGAATCCACAAGGAATGAGCTGGGGGTTTTGTTTGTTTTAAAAAAAAAACACACAACCAAACCGCACAAAACCCCCAAACAAAACACACTTTATCACACAGTTCATGCCGAACAGCAAATTTTATCTGCATTATAGGCCTGACTACACCAAACTCACAGTGTATGAGGAATTCCACTAGTACAACAGTTCTAAGTGACCACAGTAATACTCTATACCTGTACTTTAATGCATTGATACTGCTGTCCCACCCCTAACTGACAACCACCATGCTCACTGAAAGCCAGGTCTGAAATTTCAAGAATTTTGGAAGCATCCCGAGATGTTTGGGGATTGATCTCATGGAACAAAAGAGAACACTATGCACATTACTCTACTTTTCAAATTAAGATCAACAATGCCACGACACCCCCAGCTCCCCAGTCTGATGTCAGTAAGCATAGGCCCCAGGAAAAATTGAAACAGGATTGTCCAACACTACTGTAGACACCCTGTTTTGCTCATCAGCATGTGAGTGCGAAGTCTCACTTTATTAGTGTTTCAGAGGAGAAGCTCACATTTCTTTTAAGATCACACTGAATGGTAACAGTATAGTAAGAAAAATCAACTTTAAAAAATTACCATTTTTAGTGTAGTGTGAACACAGACATTGCTTTCAACTGAATACAGCAATCAGCCCTGCGACTGTGAATCTAAATGGTGGTTAGGACCTTGAGGAGAAGGCCTGGGCCCAGGGACATCTAAGCGTTAATGCCCTTTCCTTATCTCAACACCAAGCCACCACTCTTCGAATTTCTCTTATCTCTTCTTTAACACTCTATACTCACTCCAATTCCCATATCTTTCTGTAGCCTTTTTCTCCTTTTGTTTTCCTTTAAGGGACTCCTTCCAGTCGTGAGACTGCCTAGCTCTGCATTTTCTTATGATCTTTATGAGAACCCAGTTACACCATAAGCTGCTATGTATATTCACTGAGACTGAGTATGCTTTTAGTGTTCAGTGACTGAGAAATTTAGCTGGAAGGAAAAAGTGTTTCTTGCAGGCAATGCAGAACCCTAGAGGGCACATGAGACTCAGGAATTATTGTCCTTTGTCCCCACCTCTTGCTGTTTAAGACATGAAAAAAAAAAAGAGCCACTGAAAAGTCCATTGAAAATCTTTTCCCATCCCAATCCCACTCAGTCTGATTAAACAACCAAACCATCTGATTAAACACCCAAACCTTGGGCACTAGAATTATCTACTTATATTCAATAGTCGCTTCAACAGATACAACAGCTCACCCATGGTGTTGCTAACCTGTCATAGCGTGCATTTCCTTGTTCAGTTTATGCTGCACTGGATTATGTTCTCTAACAGAAGAAGTACTTTTTAACTTATTTGATATAACTTCAGTTCCCAATTGTATTGTTTCATTACTATAAACTCCTCTCAAAGATTCACATCAGAGACTATAATAATTATGCATACAAATTAAGTATGCATAGTTATACACATTCCCAAAAAACCCCAGTAGTCATTTGTTGCTATGAGTCTCTCCTGCAACAAAGGCTTCCCAAGAGGTGACTGAAATGGCGGAAGACATTTATTTTAAAAAAATACTGCAAATAATTTATTACCCTAACTCATCATACTCTAATGCAAAACATGCTTGAGCTTGAAAGGTTCAAGCGCAAGACATGGCAACTTGAAATCAGGCACAGCTGGAGATACTCCTGCAAGATCCAACCCATGTTTAAGAACCTTACAGTGGTTTACAAACATTCTGCCACAAATGGCGTACTGTAACTGAGTGCAACTAAATCTAGGGAAAATTTTAGAGCATATCCATAAATATACATAAATAGCAGGGGGCAAAGTCAGAACTCCATTCAACACTCTCATCCCAATTCAAGTCATTTGTTGTACTTACAAGAGCACATCCTTAAAAACTGTACAAGAATTCATAAGAGGGAAAAGATCGCACAGAGATAAAAATCCACGTTCTCTACATGTCCCATATAATTCTTAATATTTATTTATAGTTTGACAGGTCCCAGAGTTTTCAAGCAAACTGGTGCTGCACTGTGCTACAAACAGTATAGAGTAAGACAACAAGCCTTGATACCCGGATAAGACCATGAGGGACGATATCTTGCTTTGTTATTGGTTCATTTGTTAAATAATAAATTAAAACCTATTAGGTTTGACAAAATCTTTAATGAAGACTATATCTTAAACTTTAAGAAGGTATAAAGGAGGAAGGATCCAAAACTAAACAAAGAAAGGTTAATGATTATTTTTAAAAAGGGGGGATGGGAAGGAGACAATCATTTAACCAAAACAAGCATCATATCATACTGGTATGCAAGCCTGTGAACACACAGATTCTTAGTTATCTAAATGACACAATCCAAACAAAGTCAACTACTTGTGTCTTTGTTTCCGTACTCAGCTCTAGAAAAGTTTCCTATTAAGACACTGTATACTGTGTTTCTCAGGGTAGAAAGTCTGATGTTCTGCTAAAAATATCGAAGAGCAAAGCTATTAATTTCATGAATTTCTTCATCATTTCTAAATATATGAAAAACGGTACACAATCACAAAATATGCAGCAGTGATAGTTCCAGAAAAAGTTTTTTGGGAAATTTCTCATGTTTGCTGTTTTATAAATCAGTCATTAGGAGGCAGCAAATGGCTCAAAACCATGTGAGAAAACAAATCCTGTAGGAAATTGAAAGTGAATAGGATAGTAAGAACTAGGAGTGGGAAATTAATTCAGATACAAAAGTGACTTCTTGACATTCTGCAATTCAATCAGATGTCAGGTTACACTTTGAAAGCTATTTGTTAAATAATTTGGGATCTCATTAATGGAAACCACACTCAAAGTTCATATCGTTGACTTTGGATTTTTGGTAATATTAAAAAGCAAAAGACTTATCCTAGCCTGTTTTCTTATAGTATGCTTTCTAAGTTGATATCGTGACATTGTACAAACATATGCATAAGGAACACAAAACAAATCATGTCTCATACCATTTCATCTAAAACAAACAGCTTATAACTGAAAGTTCACAGTGCTAAATAATTTCCATGGTTACTCTTTTCAAAGTATAATTTAAAAGCCAGTGTGGTTTTACAAGTGCTTCATTAACAACAAAAATAAGATCTTAGCCAGTAATATTCATACCTCTCTACTCTTCCTACCAGAACACAGCACAAGCCAAGCTAAAAATAACATGAGAAGCCTTCTTAAAAAATAAAAACAAACCCCAGAATTTCTACTATGAGTGCCTACATTTTAGTAAAATTGCTGGTAATATTTTATATTGTGCAACCAGGAAGCTGTTTTTTAAATGCATTTATATCCTGAATCAAAACACAAGTGGAAAAGCAAAAACATTTTACATTCTAAGCAAGTCTGTAAATATGAAAAGATTAAAATATGGGCTAGGTTTGCTCACATCGTTGAATATGTCATGTAAATTAGTGTTTATTTCACAAGCTGTATTATCTTCAACACAGAACAATGCACTTATATATCTGACTAAACAGTTATGGTAAGTAACAGAGATAATAAGAGTTAAACCACATCAATATTTCACGTTAATAGATTCACACAGCTGTACAACATTCCTACAAGACAGAATTTGCAATTAATCAACATTTTCAGCTTTTCCACATTAATCATAAAACACGAATAACAAAAAGAAGGCATAAACTTACTATTTGTTAGGTGTCCACACTGTCCTTTGGTCTGAGTCAATGGGAAATAATTACCACTAGGAAATCTGGTAAGCAGAAATACAATAAAAATAAACATTAGCATGCCAAAAAGAATAAATTCAGCTTTCCTGCAAGTATTTTTCCCCACAATACTTCACAGGCAAGGTTAAAAAAAAAAAAAAAAAAAAGAAAAAGAACCAAAAAAAGCAAAGTGGAAAAAAAATATATACACATTTAAAACATAGTCCAGCAGTGTTCAAGGATCCTTGCCTCTCAAACTTTAAAGCAGCACAGACAAATGTTGAGATGCCTATAATAGAACAAAAATCCAAGTTCTCAATCACTAGTTACGCAGTATGTGTCAGTAAGGAAGACAATTTCCAAAATAATGATTAATGTATTATCCAGATTTTTTCCTCTCTCTCTCTTTTCCCCTTCCCATTCAGGTTTTTCCTCTTATAAAATGCACATAGGTTTTTTCTTCCCTGTACCCTGACTCAGGCCTGGCTTTGAAATGCATTTCAATCTCTCAACACAGACTGCTTTCACTGCATTTAGAGTCCCACCAAGGCCCAGCTTTAAAAGCTACTGATTCTTTTTTTCTTTAGCCTTCCTCACAAAGGAAGGGTATTTTGTAAATTACCAGCTCGTTCAGATCAACAAAAGGTACTTTCATAGAAAGCCCCATTTGATTTTGCTCAAATTTGATTACAAGGATGGAGAAAAGGAAAGGAAGTCAAAAAGAAAAACCCCAGATGGCTTTTTCATTCATCTCAGTGAATGAGCTTTATCTGTGCCTTTTGAAACTGTAGCAGTGGAAAAGCATTTCTGTTGGCTTAAAAAACTTGACAAAAATTATTGGTTTGCCATTTCTCATGTAACTGCCATTGGGAACTGGATGAAAAGACTTTTTCATGGGATCGCCTGCTTGGATCAAAATAATGGAGATTAGGTATTTCATTATAAATTACAGTGGGAGATAGAGCAGGCTGTCATATTAATAGCAACCTGCTCATGGCCTTCAATGGTAGCTATTCTCCTAGACAAAGGACCAAGGGGGTTGTCTATTGAACTTGTACTTTAGGCCTGATCAATTTTCTATCATCAAGGCAAAAGGTGAGGTGACTAACAAAAGAATTCACACATGACTGACCTCATAAGCCTATAGATAAAACAGCTTAAAGAAACAAAACACATCCTGAAATTATGGGTGATAAACTGTATAAAGGAAAAAGAAGAGAAATGATAGAAAAAGGGAAAGAAAGAGCACGTGGTCTATAATTCTCCCTCCCTTCTTAGGTGAATGGACATATTAAAAGCTACTTGTTTTCAGCTGCAGATAATTGCAGCCTTTGCTTTGCCATGTTCTGCCTTAAATCCTTCTGTGTACTTTTTCCTCCAACACTGTTCCAGTAATTTCATTCACGAGTAACCACAGTACTGAGTTTAATATAGAACTTCCAAGAGCTGCAGCCACACACAGAAAGGATTAACCATAACATCATAGGCAGAAAGGTGTCACACAGGCATTACGTTTATAATCAAATTACAAGAATAGCTATGATCCTTTTGGTTGGTATGCTTTTATACAAAACCTTGCTAATTAAGCGAAAGTTGGATAACCGAGTTATGTAACGTGAACATCCCTCAGAGCTTGAAAGTCTTTACACTTTTTTCTTTCACAAAGATGGCACATAATTTTATACAGTGTGCAAAACAGCATGTAAAATGCCCATAATATATTTAGGTACCCTTACAAGTATATTATGGGCATTTCTTCTCCTGCTGCCTAGGAGATGAAGACCTTTCTACGGCATTAGCATTCAGCTTTGCCAATCAGCTAGAGGTACAGAGGGCAAAATCTTCACTCTCCTGAAGCCAAATATACAGCAGCAAGATGTTCACATGACATTTGCATAACTAAGGCAAAGTTGTAGAAGCATGCAAACATTTGTATTTGAAGGCCAAAACACTAGCTAAAGCAGCTGAGAATTCCCCTTACAAACAGTTAACAGCAGCTCAAGTGCAAATGGTACCCAGCGGTCTACTTTCATCACAGCAGGGAAGAGGATTGCACTCTAGAATTTGGTTTCAAGTCCCAGCTACACAACCACCAAGAAGTCAGTATGTGCCAAGTTTTCTGAGATATTTAGGAATTCCTCCTTTCACCCCTACCAGTGCAGCAAAACTGCAATTCCAAAAATGAAGCTAGCCACTGATTCGTGGCACTTTGCCACAGATCACAGATTCACCTGTCTGCATAACAATATTTATGTAAAGACACTGAAATAATCCAGGCTAAAAATGAACACATTTTAGTGAGGTAAGATCCAGAAACAGCTAGACGGAACACATGGGAGGCTACAAATTAGTGCAGGGGAGGAAATTCTGAACCACAACTTTACTGCAGAAGCCAACAGATTGTTGAATTACAGACCGAGTCCTACAAAAAACAAGCGTACGTTCATTATTACACAGAAACATTAAATAACACATTGTAAACACCATTTCTGGAAGTAAAGACAAAATGAAGGCAGGCAAAACAACAGCACTATGTGTTAAGCTTTGGCTGCCAACACAAAAAAATGAGAATCGCTGCCAGAGCATGTACCTCTAAGTAGCTCAGATACGTGACATCATATTTGAAATTAGCAGAAGCCCTAGTGGTAATGGTATCTTTCCATTATCCCAGAGATGCACTGTTGATTACTAAATGATTAGCAATTAATCCCAACTTTACATCTTCTATGAGGGGCTCTACTGAGTAGTTACAGAAGAAAGAGCTCTTGTAATCATTGTAGATAGCTCTCTGAAAGTATTGGCTCTGTGCTCAGTAGCAGTGAGAAAGGCAAATTGAGTATTAAGAGCTATTTGAAAAAAATATAGCCCAAGCAGAAAATGCATTTTGTTACAGCATCAATATAGTTTGACTACACCATGTTAAAAGTCAGAAGCAAGGCAACAAACCAAAAGAGACACATAGGTGCAAACACATACTTTAGAAGAAATAATTGACGAGCACTGACTGCCTTTGAGACATAGACAGACTTGTCCCACAGAACACATCTCATGGAGGACACGTAATTAGTAATCTTGTAATGCACACTGGAGAATAAATCAAAAGCCAATGACAGGCGTTTTTTTCTGTTTTGCTTTGCTTATTTAAGCAGGACTCCACTCACACCTGCACATTCTAATGTTGTAGTAAACCTTAATGGTAAAGGTCTATGCCTTTATGTTTCACTTCCTATTCTTGCAGACCTGCCTATAAAGGGGCATCATTACGTTTGGCCATACTACTGCTGCTTAGATTGCTCTCAAAGCAGGAAGGAACAGGAATCCAACCCAAAATCCCATTCTGTTGCACAAACTATTTATCTAAAGGTACATGCTGCATTTCACACTCTGGACTTCTCCATGACAATGAAGTATTGTAGCATAGAGAGTAACTGTTTGGGCAAAAGGGCTATTTTTGTATTACAAGTCTGGATACTGCTGAACACCTACTTCTGGGTAAAAGCACCGGTAACTGGCACAAAGAGACAGAATTAATAATATTTGAGATCATTTTTAGACTGCAAAACATTTTTGATACAAAGGCTGGCTTAATTTTTTATAATTGTCAAATAGTGAGCCCCAGTAGTAACCAAACCTGGCATCTCCTAAAGCAGTTTTCATGAGAATTTGTGAATAGCTATTTCACTTTTGAATGATAACATATGTTAATCAAAATTAAATTTCTCAGGTAAATGAACAAAGCTCTTTCTAAGCTTAACTTCTGCTTTCTGTGCTCCTGTAAGCATTCAATCTGTTTGGACATACTGATTCCAGGGTAACAGAGTCGTTGCCAAAGCTAATGAAAATAATTCACAGAGAGCACTCTGAAGAAGAAATGTCCACCTAGGTAATATAGTTATAAAATATGCATCCACATAGCAGACCAAGACAATCAAAGCCTCGAGAATAACTCCCTTCATAGAAAAACCATAAAAGCTGTTTCCATTGGCTTTTGATGACTTTAGTCTGAGATGTGTTTAGCTTTATTCTCAGCTTCCACATCACAAACTCATTGTCACATTTTCCTCTAATTCATAATCTCAGCACAAGAGACCTGCAGAATAAACAAGGTCTGTTACCCCCAATGTCTATCAACTTCCCTGTTTGGCACAGACACTTTGAACAGTGTAATAGCTAACTGCTTTTCCCTGTCTCATTAGTTCTTGGTGAAATAATTTGACTTAAAAGATAATTTTTGGTTTTGAAAGTGCATATCAAGATTTTTCCCAAATTTCTTTTTTAATATATTTTCTGAATAATCTTTGCAAATAATCTTTACAGTGCACTTTAAAGAAGTACAGCAGATATCATAGCACAATGTCTTGTGATCAGCCATACTAGCTGAATAAGATGAGGCCCATCTTATTAAAAAAATTGGACTGCACACATGCTTACATGTTTCCCTGAACTGGGACCTGCATGGCTAACATTCAGAAATACCTATTTGCACAATCTCCAGTTAGAAATTTGTTTTCCATTAAAATTCAACATGCATTCTTGCCAATGAACAGCAACAACAACGACAACAAAGTCGTCTTTTTTTTTTTTTCCTACCAAAAGGGGAATGTAGATACAAGACACCTTTTACAGTGAAGGAAGACAGTAACACTAATAATTCTTAGCCCAGCTTATGAACGAAGTGGTGCATAAGCATATGCAGTAAAACTGTTCCTCATGTTTCCTCAAGTTATTTTGCAGCAACTAGATAAATGATGCTACATGCCTATATATCTCTTTCAAAGTCTTTTTAGACATACTGGGATAGAATTTTTTTTCTTTTTAAAAAAAATAGCACTTCCCTCCTTTAGGGTTGTAGAAGGTTCATTATCAGCTTTCATTGTATGAGGCAGGAAGAAAGCTAATATGTGTAAAGAGTCTGTCACATATCATTAACATTTTAAATCACTGTGGTTGCTAAACTCAAGCAGTATTAATAGCATTTGAGGAAGCAATGCTATAGGTCAGAGAAAGTGAAAACATAAGCATGCTTGTTTTGTGGCTTCTAACCACAAAACTATGTCTGCTAAATAATTTCAGGTAGAGGAGATAAATTCATGATATAAGACGAGAAGAGAGTGCTCTGCCAGTAACTCGCTCCCCTTTGTACAATAAAAGTTCCATTTAAGTGATTTGGTTCATTTCAATGGCTGCACTATGGCATGTAAAATGACTTGCTGGGAAGCCATTCCCAGAGCACTCAGGATTTTAAAGTTAGCATACTGAATTTCACTGGGCACCTAAAGAACGTAGTGTAAGTTGAGTGCAAGTTTGGTTTACTCTAGGCATGAAACTGTACTTATGAAAAGGCTCCCTCCTCCGCACTCACCCCGACCTAGCTCTTTGTTCCTTTTAAAGTTTCCCTGTCTTACTTCCACCTTTTTTCTCCTTCTTACATTCCATTGTATTGCTTCCACTTTCCTGACTAAATTTTTGAAACCATTTAAATAGGAAATACATGGTTCAAGGAATATATGGAACACCTGATGGAGGTATTTCCCCTATCTCAAAGATTTAAAAAAACCCCCAAACCTACGCAACCTGGGTATTCAATAATTTCAAACTAAAGTGTCTTTAAAAAAGAAATATTAAAATTTCAAAATACAAAAAGGTGAATCACAGATTTGGATGGAAAAAGCCATTTATGCCACTTGGTGAATATGTTCAGTAACAACCTGTAAGGTAGTAAAAGTAGTATCCAGAACCTGATGTGTCTGTTTTGCCTCAGTTGGGGGCAAGGGGACTAGACTCTTTAGGACAAGGTGCTTTTTTATGTTTGATTCAGGAATTGAGAGGTTCTTTTATTTAGGTAGTTATAAATGAAGTCATATATGCAAATACTACATGAGAAAGTATTAACTAAATTTAACTTCACTACATTTTTTCATTGATGTATCACCATATATAAAATATGGTGGCTTTTTAACTCAAAAATACAGTCTAAAAAGTGAGGAGAACCACAGATTGAACTGATTAAATTACCCAAATTGCAACCTGAACAATTCACCAGACTAGCACTTGCATTTACAGGTAACTACAAAAATGAAATCATATAAGATAACAGCAAATAAAAACAATGCATGTTAAGAAGTTTTAATAAACCCAGAGAACTGACATTCAAGGTTGCCCAAGACAGACATAAGGAAAAAAAGAAATCAAGAAAAAAAGGCAGGTTGTGTTTGTTTGTAGTTTGGTTTTTTCTGGGTTTGTTTGTTTGTTTGGTTGGTTTGGTTTTTTGTTTTTTTTTTTTTTTTACAAAAAGGAATATAAAGAAAAAGGGCAAAGCTGATTACTCCAATACAAAGGAAGGATATAACTATTTTAAGTCTTAGTCATCTTGGCTAGAAGTTAATTTCTTCATTGATTTCAAGCATAAGATATAAACATCTGAAAATGGAAACTGTCAAATCTAAGTATAAAAGAACAGTATGACCATGCAAAGGCAGCACCAGAAAAGTGAACAAATAAATTGAGATACAATTAACAAGAGACAAAGGGTAAAAAGAAGTTATAAAAATACACTTCAGAGTAAGAGAAGGATCAAGGAAAACTAGTGGTTGATCAGCAGCTTGAAGGTGAAAGCAAGCTATTGACATTATGTGCCAAGAAGTCTGAACTGTTTACTGCTTTATTGACAGTTGTTACCAAGAAGGTCAATTGTAATTAACGGGCTCCCACAATTACAAGCTATCAAAAAAAAAAAAGAAAGAGGGGACAATATCAGAATAAACAGGGAAATAAAAGATTAAGAAAAACATGTATGCCATATTAAATTTGCCCAAAGTCTTAGAGAAGTGGATGAATATCAGAGCTGTTACTTCTTGAAAACTGTTATCGTTAGAATGATTTCTGAAAGCACATGATGGATGGATATGGGTACAAAAGCCTTTAAAAGAGCAAAAATAATGCCTGCCTAAAAAGGAGGAGGAAGAAATTATAGCCTAGTTACTTTAACTTTCTTTACTTTCCCAGTTTGTAAGTCACCTAAAAGAAAAACAGGAAATGAGTAACTGAGCATGGCTTCACCAAGAACAAGGCATAACAAGGTAACAAGCCTCACAGTATGGGAAATAATTGGTGTCATGTTTCATGATTTTAGGAAGACTTTTGGCATCATGGCACAGCACTGTCTCCTGGTCTAACCAACAAACATCATCTAAATAGTATTACTACAGGGTAAATAGCTATAGAAAAAAAATGATACTATAGCTATGAGTGATTCACTCTCTAAAAGGAAAAAGGCATCAAACGGAGTTCTTGGTCAGCACTGAATCCAGTACTATTCTTTATTTTCGTCATTAATCTTGATGACAGAAGAGAGACTACTCCCATAATGTTTGAAGGTAGGTCTAAGCTAGGAAGGTCTGCAGGCACACTGGGGGACACAACTAGAGTCCAAAAAGATCTTGGTAGAAATGGTTTGCAAAAGATTAACTGTGATTCAAGGAGGTACATTATTTCTTACTCTCAGAAATAATCAACTGTAGAAATGTAGGTTGAGAAATGGCACAACAGTTCTATTGCAAATAAAAGCAGGTATCATACTGGAAGCCTTGTAGACAGAATAAAGCATGCCCCAAATGCCACCTGAAATTATCTTTTTACTTTACTTGCTTTTGGTAAGGCCTTAAATGGATTACTGTTTAGTTGTGGACACTGCCTGCAGGTTGAAAATAAGATGTAGTTAATTTGAAAGAGCAGCAATCTAGAAAACAATCTACAAGAAAAGACTGAAATACTGGACCTTATTTTGGAGAAGACTTCAAAATCCCATCACTTTAACACAACAGCAATATGCACTTATATTCCAGAAATGGAGATTTCAGTTAGACATTAAAAAAACTTTGCAGAGGTAAAGACAGATGTGCAAGGAAAACAGACAATCCCTGGATAGCTTTGGAAACTGGTTCGGAAAATGTCTGTCAGGAATGGTTTGGTTATAACAGATTCTGTATTTAAGAAAATTTCTTAAGGTTTCTTCCAGACTTTTTTCCACTTACTCTTCTATCTTAAAATAATCATAAAACACAAAAGTAGCTGAAAATATAATTTCAACAAATCCTGTTAAAACTGTTATATATGTCAAGATTTAAAGTAACTTTTCCTCAAACTTCATAAAGTCAGAATGCTCTCTAAGCCAAACAGAAACAGTTACGGCCCTGTCCCATTTTACCCTTCTTAAAGAATCACCTGTCCTCAAAGGGGTAGTAACAACTGTATACCTTTCTTACTAAACCTTCCTCTTTCCCTTTCCCTTCCGAACCTTCAGGTGCATCAACCAAACATGAAACCTCATTGTAAGTGCCTCTCAACTTGAAAATGAATCTGCTCACATATAGGACTACGGCATCAAGTCCAAAAAACCCCATACATTAAAAAAATCTGTGTAAATAGCCTGAAGTAGAAATTTCAACACATGAAGATACAATGCTCAGTAATCTTAACACTTGAAAAGCTTCTCAGATACTAATTAAACAAATGAAATAAACATCTCTCTCTGTATAACCTCTGGCCATGTCAACCTTAAACCAATAGTATGGTCACATGGTGTTCTTTAACTGGACTTCTATGTTCCAGCCTAACACAAGTGATTTCCACATTCTGACAACTCCAGTTTCATTTACCATGACAACATCAACACATAATTGTATACATGCATTGAAAGCAAAACTAGAGGAGTAGAAAGCATCCAGAGAACTTTGTGTGTGTATCTGCATGATAAACAAAACAAAAAAAGAGAAACCCAGACTGGAATATATTTTTTAAAATGTATTTTTACAGGGGAGGAGCATAATGGTTAGAAACATACTGAATTAAATTTATTTGAATTCAATGAAACATGTATTAAACAATATGATTACCTCAAACTTCATTTTATTACATTTTCCAATTCCACTAGAAAAACTCAAAAAAAAAAAAGAAAGTTTTCTATGCAGTTCAGATTTTGAATGAGATCTCATAATTGTAAATACTTTTTAGGTTGTTAGGGACTGATTCGTGTTAATGGTTTCATCTGAGAATTTATTATTATCAAAATGAGTTGATTAGAATACTTACACAATGACAATTTTAAGGTGTTTGAAATCTCCTTTTTTGGTAAATATAGCTTTCCTGTATTGACATAACAAGCTTAAAGAATTGTGTCTTCTGTTTAAAGATTTATTTTTAAGAAACACTTAAAAAAAAATCCTCAATTTTTTTCAAATTCATCCCTGTTCCCAGTAACATATTTCAACATAGCTGTGAATAATTCTAATTTCAGTCTTTGTATCCATTCATTGCTGATTTTTTAACCCTGTGGTGGTATCAACAAATACTTCAATTATTATCCATTAGTAGCAGCTATGATGGCTTTTGAGGTGAAAAGAGAGATGTCTTTAGACAAGGACCGAAGTCACCAAACTCATTTAACTAGGACACTGAAGTTGGTAGCTAACCTGGGCATTAGTTTCAGCTGTTGAACAGGGAGCAGAAGTCTATTACCATACTTCTGAGAAATCAGTCCAATTCATCAAGTTATATCCGTCCAATTGCCCTTACTGACATCTAATTCTTTGGATGCAGGAAAAATTTATTTTTGCTGTAAAATATCAAAGTGAAATGGAGTTATGACCTCAGAAGTATAGGACTGGTCACTGACTATTTTCCCTAGAGAGAATACCCACCTTTTCCCAGGACACAGACCTTTCACCATTACAAGCTCTGGCTTTGTCAGCACATGGAATGTGGCCACTGCTCCCAGAATCAGGAGATCAGAAGCTCCTTGTCAGTAACACGTATTGCTCACTGGTACTTGGAAGCAGCTTTGATATTCCTGCTTTCCCAGACAGTTGTTCTAAGGGAACTTGGGCAGATAACAAACTTAAACCAGAAATAGGAAATCGCGCTCACTTAGCTGATTTCAAAGAGCAGCACTTGTATTATTGAGCCAATAAGACTATTCATATGCCTTACTTGTCAAAATGAATAGAATGAACACCTTTGAACATCCTTCAGAATGGGATACGGAAAAGAAAATCTCACACAGGTATGAAAACATTAAATAGCACTGGAGGAAAAAAAAACAGATGGGAGAATTTGAGTTCATTCAAACAAATGACAGTACTCTCTTGGACCTTTAATGGGAGCACAGTTTTGTCTGAGATGAGAACCAAAGAGATGGAGTGAGCTAGGGTAAGAAAGAGGGAAGCTCCTTCTGATAGTAATGACTAAAAATAGGCTTCATCCAGTCCTCCTGTGACTAAACAAAAGTCTTTCGTGAAACAAGAGACAGTAGAAAGACTAGCAATTCACTGACAGTGCCTCTATGACAATGTACATCATCATGGACTATTTAATCCACACTAAGTCTCCACAACTCACAACAACACAGAAGGAGATCCTATGAAAGTTCTTTAATGTGACCATTTCAAGCCTCCAAAGCATTGAAACCAATGGCTTCACTACCAAGGTAGGGGGATCTCTCAACACATAGCCATGGAGCAGCAAGAAAGTCAGCTGTGCAGATATTTGGGACAAGCTACACTTTTTCCTTCATGTGGTATCCAGGAAATGAGTTACTTCTGTTCTAATTTGACTGTACCAACCCAAAGAACTCAATATTAATATGCCATATTCACCAAATTTGGCAGGTAGGACCACTTGACTACACAAAATATTCAAACCACAGATCAGGTTGTTAAAGGAGTAAGAAAAGCAAAAAAAGATAGTTTTCAATAAAAGTTTCAAAATGTTAGAACAAGACCAGCAGCTTTGTAAACAAAAAATTAAGATAACAGCCAAATATTTTAAACAAAATAAACAAATTAGCATCCCAAAAGCTGTCATATTTTTCAAACCTTCTGATGAAGTTAGGTAGATCCATAATAATAAATAGCAAGGTTTCAGTCTTAAGGCAACCATGCCATGGGTAAGGATGAGGTAATTAGCATGCATTTCTAATATAATCTATTTCTAAGTTTTTTGTCTGTATATAGTGGCTAACATTAACAAAGGTAGCTATACACATGAATGCTTAGTTTAAAAAAAAATAAATTATCTAAAAAGTATCTTGCTTGGGAAGTCCGTTGAGAATAACACTTAAAAAGGCTTTTGCCAATATAGGTTTAACTGTCTGCAGATCCTTTGGAAAGTTCTTAAGATTACGCAAGCAAACATAACCCTTATGAGAAAAAAAAAGACCAAATCCATTAAGATTGAAGTTGCTGAAAGACAGTATTACAGTAGGCTTCCTTTTGAAAGAGGGGACTAAATTTAGTATGCATAAGGCTCTGCAAATTGGATCTATCCAAATTACTCTATGGCCACTAACATCAAAGGAAACTTAACTTACACACTGAGACTCTCAAAAAATTGTACAGGAGGAAATACAGGTTAAGGCACAGCATGCTTTTGAACAGATACAGAAACTGATCTAAATAAGCTTTATGTCACTACAGAAACAAAAAGCCCAGCATATTCAAACATTTAGGAACATATATAAGGACATAGTAAAAAAATCTCCCTTCAGAATTCAATTTAAAGATACAAACAGGACAAACCAGAACCAGGATCACTTTAAACTCTATGCTAGATCCTGCAGGACAAGGTTTAGCACTTGCTTTAGCACCATTGGTGTGGCTGAGTGCAATTAATTGATTACAGCTGGCAACAACTGTGATTGATGAAAGGCAGAAGGGTTACATCTTGTGCTTTTCACTCCTCCCCTCACCCAGTAGTTCTGTAAGTTTCAGGGATAACAAAGTTATGTTCATAGTGCACCAACTCAGTTGTAGCCCCAAGTTCCAGTCTTGAAATACATCACACGTGAAAGAGCTTTTCTTCCTTCCTACTGGCACTGGTCTTTTCCCATATTCTCTGTATGAAACTCCTAGCCAAAGTTTGGCAATAGGTTCTGACAGGGAAATCACAAGGTTAGAGAAGAACTCTCCTTTGCTTTCTTTCAAATTTTTTTAATCGTATTTTTTACTATTACTATTTTTTCTATGGTAAATTACAAGTTTTTAACAGAATTTCTATCCTTAGTATTCCTCTGAATCTTGAGCATCTTCTAAATGCTTTCACAGCATATATTAAAGAAATAACACATATTGGGATGGTTGTACTTATAGCAGAGCTTCAGCCATTATCATTCAGGTCTAATTTCTCCACAAAGACTGTGCTAATCGCATTAATGAATTAAAAAGATTTTGCTATTTTATAAGTGGCGACAGGAACAGCAGTTTGATGTCAGAATAATGAATTTAACCAGCTTTCTGATTTACCATGCCAAATTTTACATTCTCTGGGCACCTGAGGTAATGTCTGTTCTTCTCCCATAAGCTATAAAGCTTCGGCTACTTCTGTTATTATTTTTTATGAGGAAGCTTTTGATCTTTAGCAGATTCCCACCTCAGAAAAGAGAGACATTTTCCTTGCATGAAGAATTCAAGGGTCAAGAATAGGCAAAGAAATGTTTGATCTGATGACCTTACAGGCAACTTCACTTAAATTTTTTCAAGTACTTCTAATAAAACTTTTACAAAGGGATTTGGAAGTTGCATGCATAGCTATAATTAAAGGCAAGGTGTTTCTATCTACAGCACAGAGACAGAGAAAATAGGTCTTTCAAAGATATCAGGAATGACTTTTTCCTGTTCTCCTGGCAGTATCACCCTCAGTCAGTGTGACACTTACTATATTCCTGAGGCTTGCTCTCCCTCCTCTATGTCCAGGCTTTCAAAATCAGCGTTAGGTTAGAAAAGCACTCCCTTTTAACTTTAGGAAGCTAGAAATCACTATACCACTTGTACTGGGTGTTGGTGGCGGGGTGTCAGCAGCGGTAGCTGCAGGGGCCTCTGTGAGGAGAGGTGGGGACTGCCCTGTGCTGGACACAGCCGGTTCCAGCCGGTTCCAGCCGGTTCCAGTCAGCGCCGCCACAGCCCCACCACAGGGCACAGCTGAGCCCCTCAGCCACGCTGGCAGCGCCTCCAGGAAAGCGTATTGAAGAAAGGGCAAAATGCTGCCTGGCAGTGTTTTCCTCACAGGATTGAGGAAAAAAAAAAGTTTGAGGAACAGCCTTGCATGCACTAAGGTCAGCGAAAAAGAGCGGGAAGCGGTGCTGCAGGCACCAGAGCAGGGACTCCCCTGCAGCCCATGGGGGAACTATGGTGGAACGGGTTGTCCTCCTGCAGTCTGTGGAGAGACCTACTGGATCAGATATCCACGCTGCAGACTTAGATACCTAAAAACTGCTCTCAGGCAGTGTCAGTCTGTACCTTTGGACAATTTTAATGGGATAATGAATTCAAAAGTTTTTGCTGTTTTCTATGCAGTGACAAAATCAGCAGATTGCTTGATGTCATAACAAATAATTTAACCAGCTCCTGATCAATCATTTGTAAAAGTTTATATTCACTGGGCATTTTAATTTGCTTGTCAGAGAGCTGTAGTCATTTTCTAATGCTGCCAAAAAGGTGTCTTGGACACAAAAATGTTTAGGTAAAATTGCATTTGGCAAATGTATTGCGTCAGTGTTGCCAAGAATACTTGGCATCTATTGCATGCTCAGTGGGCAAGTGAGGTTTGTGGTCTGTTCGTGACAGTTCCTCTCTGCTGCTCCTTCCTCCTCATGCTTTTCCTCTGCCCCAACATGGGTCCTTCCCACAGTCTGCAGTCCTTCAGGAACTGCTCTTGCATGGGTTCTCTGCAGGCTGCAGTTCTTCCGGATAAACTTGGTCCAGTGCAGGCTCTCCATGGACCACAGTTTGTTCAGAGAATATCCACCTGCTGGATATTCCCTGAATGTACCTCACAAGTCTTAAACAGAGAAAACGAGAATGTACCTTTAGCTGTTACTGAAAAGCAAGTTCCTTTATTTTTTGTTGTCCTCCACTACACTGAGACAATATTTTACAATATATAGACCTAATAGATTATGGTCTGAAGTAAATCCCACAGAAGAACAATGTGGAAGAGCACAAAGACAGCATGCCAGGGCATTCATCGCTTCCACTTAAGCCTAGAAACACAGAATAAGTATATATATAGCCTCCCAAAAGGCTGAAAAGTCCAAATTGTAGTAATAGGCTATCCCAATGGTTTGGAATGCTGCCTGCAGATAGCGTGCTCTCATTCTGAAAATCAATTAGCAAAGAGAAGGGCCTTTTTGCTCACCGTGTTTGGATTCACTTGAGATTCTTTAGTAAGTAACACTGAAACAGAACTTGGCTTTCTCGTGTGCACTAGGTACAGGAATTGGTGGATGAAAGTGCAGTACATAGCATTGCCTTAAAAAAATGATCCCTGAATGGTTCAGTACAGTAAGTGAAGACAGATCAGAAAAAATAGTGGCACCATTTCTGACAAATGGAAACAAATCAGAAAAATGTACTTCCCTACTCAAGCATAGCTCCCTGTAATGTATAAACATAGTTGGGGCAATTAATATTTTAACAAAAATACGTTGTTACTGGGATTATACATCTTACATAATAAATGGTCTCAGCAAATAATTTTTTTATCTGTGCAAAAACATAACCTCAAAAGTATGCGCTTCATTATATAGCTAAAAATTTAGGCAGTGTAGTTTGGAGATATACCAAGAACAAATTGGATTAAATAGGAAACTGATTAAAATATTTTGCTTGTTGGACACATGGGAAGTTTTAATAACTCATATAAATTGTTTTTAATCATAACATTTAAGAAAATGCAGATATACTCAATCAGCATGGTCCACTGAATACACACTAGTTCTAGGCCTGAGCCCTATCCTCACTTCTCTCTGTAAATCACTTCTTGCCTCAGAGAAGATACATGCAGATCCACAGAATTATTTTAGGTACATAACCCCTCAGTCATCTTAGCTGTGATTTGAAAACAGCATTGTGGATCATGAGTTTAAGCTTCTGAAATACGAAGAAATGGAGGGGATCATCTTTTATCTGAATATATTTCTACAAACAAAATACTTAACTATTTGGTACTTATATGAAAGTACATACATGGCCTGCATCCTATTTTCTATTTTACCATATCACTAAAAATAAATGAACAAAAGTTCTTCCTTCTGAATATAGAAACAGCTTGTCATATGCGATTTATAACAGCTCCCTCATTATAGAGAACCTTTTCACCATATTACTGTGTGTATAAGAACAATTAAAGAAATTCAGAATTCTCAGTATTTTCTTTAAAAGAGCTGACTGGCTGTGAAAGGTGCTGGACTGAGAGCTCTGATAAGTGAAGTCCTCTTTCTTCTGAATTGATACAGTACAGAGAATAGCAATGCAATTTTCGTTCACACTCTCCCGGGTATGTAATTTATCCCTGACCTTGAGAAGTGCCCGTTTAATCATTAGCCTCTCTACTGAAACTGCTAACAAGAAAGGCAACCATGTGGCACAAGGCACCTGTTCATTAGGGAGTAGACTGAGAAAGAGCATCAGCTCATTGCAGCACAGAGTACCACGTAGAAAGAACTCTTCTATGTGTGGTTGATCCTCCCCTCTGCAAGTAACACTAGTACTGTCAGTAATATATTTTATACAGTTGCAGGCTCACATTTTCTTTGGTTGAAAGAACAGAAATTAAAACCTTCTTCTAAAAGTTAAGGTAATTAAGGAATCTATGGCAAGAAATACCTGATCATTTAAGTACTTTGTATGTTCATACTGTCTCCATAAGTGGCAATGAGCTATGTTCTTCACAGATGCATATTTTTGCTATTTATAAGACTGAAAAAGGTATGGGACATTTGGGTTTGTTTTCTTCTTTAGAAATATATGGTACTCTTCCAATGTTTGATACAATGTTTGGGGAAAAAATCCCTACCCCAAGTCATCTGTGTTTTGCTGCACAATTGAAAAAATATTAATTACAGAAGGAGAAAAAAAGAGCTGGAACAGATATGAACAAGTTACATGCAAATTTGTTGAACAGGTTACTCTATTGTTTAACAACAATGCACAATTTTCATCTCAGATAAACAATTTCAGTATTAAGAACAACAGAACCTACATATACTATAAAGGGATGTTTAACAAGACATAATGAGTGAGATCCAGTCTTAAAATTCTCATCTGATGGTAACTGTCACACAGGGAATAAGTATTAAATATTTCTGCGTATCTTGAATCTTTTAATTTAGAAGAGATAAGGGTGAAGAGGCCAAATACTTTCATACATCAGTGACGAAAATAGAAGATGAAAGGGAAAAAAGAAGAAAGAGGGAAGGAGGAAGAAAAGTTAGACTTTTTAAAACCGTAAGTTAAATTTAAATGGTGTCTATAACCTGGGAGACATTAACACTGTGATAGGAAATTTATCATGTGAAGTGTCTATACACACTATTAAAACATTGACTTAGCAAAGACTTTTGAAGTGAAAGCTTCAAATTTGAATGTGCATGGACAAAACAGAAGTAAAGGTTTTCTGGGTGCCATTTTGTAATTGTAGGTGAAATTCATACTCTGTGTGACTGCAGAACAAAGACCAGGCAAAACTTGCTCCAAGAATCTCAATGGGATTTCTATTCATAGTCCTGTTGTGGAAAATGTACTGAATAATGGTATTTGATACTCAGTGTCTCTTGCAAACTGCCAGTGTTGGAATTTCCCTTCCTGAAAGCATGTATTTGATATCTGGACTTCTTTTTTTTTTCCCCTGCTCATTTATATGTGTGTGGTTTTCCTTTTAACCCCCACCCCTTTTTAATTTAAATAAAAATCTGGGGGGAAAAAAAAAAAGAAACAGAAGATCACAGGATGTGAAGATGCCATTCTGGGAACTAGCAAGCAGTCTCAACAGTAAAAGAAGCCAAGTGATCTTTCAAGTGGGCTATTACTGTAGTTGTGGGAGCAGAATAATGAAACTGAACAGAATAATTGGCCTAAATATCTGGTTAGAGGGCTGGTACAGAGAAAAGAGCATGAAAGGCTCTACTAAAACCACAGAAAGGTGGGTGTTCCTGCAATCAGCACAGAAAAAAAAAGCATTGGAGAAGTCTGTAAACTAAAGAAGAGGGGGAGGGGAACTACTGGAAAGAAATCCAAGCAGAGAGGGAAAAAAAATACCCACTAAATCTGAAAGTCTAAAGGAAAAGAAAGCAGTTGGCTGTATTTGCTGACATTCCAAGATGGCAGTTGGGAAACAGCAATCAGAGGTGCAGTATCAGGAGGTACACGCTATAAGAGAAATATGGGTGGCTCCTGAGATATATGTAGGAACACTTTTATGTATTTTTAAAACAGGGACAAAGACACAAGTTGGCTGAATAGTCTTGTATAACAAGGTATTATTAAGAGGGACTGCAGCTATCACTGCAAAGAGAAAATAAACAACCATCCTCTCTAAGCTGGTCATTTCCATTAGCTGAAGACTTAACAAATTACTTCTGAATAGAAAAGCAGTGAGGTCGGTATACTCAGATGTTATGACCATCCACGTTCAAGTCAACGCTTCATTACATTAGAAAACATCTGAAGATGTAAGATCCAGTTTAACCATGCTATATATCTACATATCAGAGATTCTTACAGTTATTGAATGAAAGATTAAGCTACTAGCATTTTCCATACCCTTACTATGTACTTCTGAAAGTCACTCTGTAAGTTACCATAAGCAGTCCAAACCCAAATATATCCTATTTACAGTTCTGATGACTGAAACAGACAATGCAGTTGATATTCCTGTTGTTAATGAATGATGATTATAATGACAGTATCAACAGATGATAATTAGAATGACATCATACTTTCAAAAAACTATAGCAAGGTATTTTCTGTGTAATTAGCATTCCAAATTTTAAGTGACATAGCAGAAAATAAGTGGCATTTGTTTGGCTGGTTTGTATTAGAGTTCCTTAAATAATATACTGATAAAGATCCATTAGCAGGAGTCCTAGAGTCTTCATAAATGCAAGAAGCATGAGAGTGCTACAGACATCAATACAGAGAAACATGGCCCCAAAAAGAGGAAAACTACTGCAAGTTTCAAGCATTTCCTAACAAACCAGTGAAACTGGTTCATTTAAACTTCAAAAGGTCCAGATGATATTTTGAATACTAATCCATATGTTAACAGCTAAATAAAAGCAGCTATGGGAAAGTGATTAACAAACAAAATTATGTGTTCATATCATAAGTATATTGAGAAGGAAATATATTTCTAGGTCAAGATGCAAAATATACAGCAAGAACCATCTTTTATCTGGTCTATCTTTTAGTAGATCAGCTGTTGTGATTGGGAGCAATAGACATGGTTTGGGGCACAAAAGCCTTTGCCTAAAGCATGCATGTATTCCTGAAGGCATCTATTTTTTTGAAATTCTTCCAATAAAAGATATCACCGCTTTCTATGAAAAATTTGCTTCACTTGTATCGATAGTTGATCACAGCTACAACAGTACTACTAGATTAAAATAAGCGAGTGACCAAGCAGGTCTCTCTTGGTAAACAGTCAAAGCTACGCATTCAACACAAAGTACAAACCTTCTTTTTAAATACATACAATAAAACAAAGAAATAAACCAACCTATTCTGTAGCCATTTAAAATCTTTCCTCACAGGTCTTCTGAGCTGTTAACTGTGGAATGCATTACACAGTTGCATCCAAGCTAAGAATGAACACAGATTTTTGGGGGGACCTAGGTCTCATGAAATCTCATGCAACTCACTCAGAATGGACGCAATGAAAAAACTGAAAACAAAATGTAAGGAAAAAAATCATGCAAGGCCATTTTTGCTTTATGTCACTACAGATAGAAGGAAGGCAGAATAGTGAGTAAAGATCCTTAGTGATAGCTATGCAACATCACTTTTGTCTCTTAACTATAGCTTCAGTAATAATTACACCATTAATTTTCTCAGAAATATGCCTCCTGTTAGACAATTGCTTTTATTTAAGAACAATCAGAAATAATAGAAATAGCATCTGGCTCTCTCCCTTTGATCTCTTTTGGTTTCAACATGACTAACTTCTGCTGTACATTAAAAAGAACACACACAAGGGACAACATCACTGGAACAAACTACTACCATTGTTATTATGATATTTTTCAGGCAAACACACTTCAGCTACTTCTAATGATTATGCCATTAGTAATCTATCTTGGTGAAAAAAATAACAGAAGTCTCAATTTCTAAGAATTTTCAGTAATAATCAATAAAGAGTGCTTCAGCTTCCAAGCAAATTATTCACACAGAGAATATCATAAAATCACAGAATGGTTTGGGTTGGAAGGGACCTTAAAGATCATCTGGTTCCAACCCCCCTGCCGTGGGCAGGGACATCTTCCGCCAGACCAGGTGGCTCAAAGCCCCATCCAACCTGGCCTTGAACACTGCCAGGGATGGGGCATCCACAACCTCTCTGGGCAACCTGTTCCAGTGCTTCACCACCCACACAGTGAAGAATTTTTTCCTAATATCTAATCTAAATCTCTCCCCTTTCAGTTTAAAGCCATTACCCCTTGTCCTATCACTACGTACTCTTGTAAAAAGTCCCTCTCCAGCTTTCTTGTAAGCCCCCTTTAGGTACTGGAAGGCTGGTATAAGGTCTCCCCGGAGCCTTCTTTTCTCCAGGCTGAACAACCCCAACTCTCTCAGCCTGTCTTCACGGGAGAGGTGCTCCAGCCCTCTGATCATCTTTGTGGCCCTCCTCTGGACTCGCTCCAACAGGTCCATGTCCTTCTCATGTTGGGGGCCCCAGAGCTGAATGCAGTACTCCAGGTGGGGTCTCATGAGAGTGGAGCAGCCTTCACCAGCTGGCCATGCTTCTTTTGATACAGCCCAGGATACAGAGAGAATCCAGTGAGAATCCCATTAGATAAAACTAATTAACAAGTTTTATTTCAGAAATGCTCAGATAATAACACTAAGGCTTTTATAAATACCTATTTTTATCACTGCTTGTACTACAGTTGCCTCTAGAATTTTCTCAGAGATCAGGACTCAAGTTAGGCAGCATACAAACTCATAGTTAGATACAGCATAAAAAGGTCTAAAAGTAGAAATTCAGGGTAGAAAGACAATGGGTCTAATATAAGAAACTATTTTTCAATTCAGTGATTACGGTACAGGCAAATCAGTATGAAAATAAAAGAAAATTTATTCAAAGCCATTGTCAAGAAATGCATTTAGAAGCAGGACAGCTAATCAAGCCATGACTACAAACTACAGAACTAAACATGAACACTGCAAACGGAATGGAGTGGTTAATATAGACATATTTTAAAGAGAACTAATTCCAAAGGAAAAGACATTGACATCAGAGGAATAAAGGAATGATGTAGGAAAGAAGTTGAGGTGATGTATTTTCACAAATATTCCTGGATTGGATTTATTTATTTTATCCAATTGCTGTTGTATACTGCATGTAACTCCTGCATTCGTTTGGGCAACTCTACCAGTTTATGGGCATCCTTCACACAATTATATTCACAACATCCTGAGGAAACTACTACTTTCCTATTTCTCTCATTTTTCATTCAGAGAAACCATGAAAATAAGAGAAATCCCAGCTCAATTAAAAACCATGGCACAACTATCACTGACTTAAATGGAACGAGAGCTCCACCTGAGTGAATTGTTCAAGGTCATATACAAATTCAGTGCTATATCAAAGAACTGAGTATCACTTTCCGAGTACTTAGCACACACATTAGTAACTGAGCTTATCTTCTTTTTCATAGCTAATGGCTCCCCTAAAAAGCTTTCTGGTAATACCTTCAGCTTAGAAGGCTGAATGGAAAAAAAATAAAAAATGGTTACTTGACTGAGAAGAAAAACAAACAAACAAAACCCAGCAATAACTTGCACTATAGCTCTACTGACTCTGCATACCCTACTGTCATGATCTCTCTTGCTAAGAGATTCTACTTCCCTCCCAGACATGCTGAAGGTTACAAAGGAAAAAGCAGTTTAGCAGAAGTAATTTTTTTTACTGGAGCTAAAGTTGCTGGGGCTGGTACTGCATTTGCTTCACTTTTCCAATGTAGCTAATTGAAGATAGTCCACTTCATAAAAGTAAGGTAAAAGCATGTTATGAAATAATTGTATAAAGTGACAAAAATAATAGGTGTACGTTCAGAATTCTGAGTAATTTTTGAATCAGTTTGTTGTTTGAACTTCAAACCATCTTAAAAATGGTTACTTACTAACTCCTAGAAAACTGAAACGTGATGCTGCTAAGTCTGCACATCAGTATGACACCAGATAACATGGACTTAATCTAAAAATCTCCAATTTAACTCTATGGGATTTGCATTAAGGGCTTTAGGCAATAGTAAAACCAGTACCATCGGAAAGTTTAACTCTGTAGAAAGGTGACAGGATCTGCATAGGCTGATACTTCTATAGACCCACAGTCTCTTTAGTCATTCTCTTTCTAACAAAACCAAATACTATTGAAATTGCAAGCATGCATAAATAAGGCATTTTTAGATATATCCTTCCCACATGAGGTTACAATTTCATTCATAGGATTTAAGGCCAGAAGGAACCTGTATGATCATCTAGTCTGACCTCTTGCAGAATTTCATCAAGTGGGCAGTACTTCTGGTTAAAATATAGCATATGCCTTGCTACTGGGCTTATGCGTGAAAAGAAACAAAATCAAGATGTATAGTGATAGAAAAGATCAATGTTATTATTCACGTAGAACATTTCTTTATGTTTATACACATATATGGGAGAAAAAGAAATCACAGATTGAGAGTACTAGTGCATTAATTCTTATTCTGTAATTTATCAACTTCTTATGTAAGAGCAGTGCTGGAAAGCAGTCTCTGGAAAAACAAGAAAGTGTTTCATAGAACTGTTATATAACATTGCAGAATAGGATATTGTAAATAATTAATCCAAATGAAAGAACTGGGGATCTTTTGGCAGGGATTAAACATAAAAAGGACAATGATTGGCCTCTATCATTTTGGGGAAAAAAAATCCAAAGATATCAACAGTGACTGCAGAATCTCAGAATTTTTTTAGGGCTTCTACTGATTTAGAAGTTTTAAAGATAAAGTGTATTGTCTCTTAAAGGTCTTTTCCAACCTAAATGATTCTATGATTCTAATATATAAAAAAGAAATTAGGAATAGTTATGTAATAGTTGCCTAGTACCTCTCTTAGAAGGACAATTCATTATGGTATTTCAAGCCCAGTAGTTTCCACTGTTAGCTTCAGAGAGAGATATATATGTATCTGTGCCTCAAAATGAGTGTTTCAATAAAAATTATCACTTTGTCTCAAGCAATATTTTATTAAGGTTCAGATCAAAACCAAGAACATCTCTGATAACTTATTGCAACACAATAAGCTGGAACATAAAGGAGATGCTCAAATACATTTTAAAAATTAATAAGGTTCCACCTGGCTAAATCAAGTTATTGCATAAGCCATCACTTTGTATTCATCAGAAGTCAGTTGTCATCTACCATCACAAAGCAGTTTTATCTTCCTGAGCCTTCAAAAACTACTAATGATGAAAATGATCCCTGTAAACAAAAAGTTTTTGTGAGAACTTCCTCACAAGACTTTTTTCAGGGTTAATTTAGTTTTGAATCCTTTCTTGCAAAACTCATGTACATCTTTTACTGGCTAAGCAGATCATGTAGAAAGTTGCTTTGAAGAGCCATAAGCCAAACCCATCTCTGGCCAAAGCCTATCAATTACTATCAGCATGCTACCTGAGTAGGGAATTTAGCCCACATTTCTGCTTATCTTAACATACAAGGTTTCCCTAAATCACCAGCTTTGCTATCATAAGAACACCTGCAGAGCTTTTCCCACAGAGTATAGTTACTGTGGAAGTGATATTCTCACCTTCTGTTCAGACCCATTCAGGCAGTATTTCTGCATTTCTGGGGTGGGGAGAGGTGAAGATAGGTACTTAAGCTGCAGACCGATGTAGGTAACATGTTGTTGCTTTGTATTTACTCAGGCCATAACATAAACAGCATAGGCAAAATGTTCTCTAGCTGTGAAGTTACTGAAGCTTTAGAGCAGGGCTGTTTAAAGGTGTCTGAGGAACATCAATGATGCCATCCCGACCACAATTAAAATCCTGAAAACTCCATTACTGCAAAAGTTCTGCAGTCAAAATATACAATGAGAAGCAAGTAGAGTTTTTGGGTGTTTTAATCTATTACACACTCATTAGGGAATCTTCCTGTTTTGGAGCAGGGGGTTGAAATCCATCTTCTATTCTAAAAGCCTATGTTAAACATTTATTTTTTCATAAAGCTAAGGATTGGGTTTCATGCTTCCCCACAAAAATGTCTTTCAAGTTATTTCAAACATCAGTTAAAAGTCATCTCTCATTTTCAAAGCTTTTAATTTACTTTTTTTCCACTGATGTAATCAGTTAATCCCAAATTGTTCCTTCTGCTTTTACAGAATCTTCGGGAATTTTTCCCTCTATGACTCAGCAGCCTTCTCTGCACCTTCTTCCTTTTCAAACTACTTGCTTTTACTTCTGCTTCACTGACTCCATAATTACAAATCTTATCTGAAAATAATTCTTCTCTTTCCTAGTATTTTTCTTAGCTCAGTTAGTGAGGAGAGTGCTTTGCTGACCATTATGCACAATTCTCTTTCCTGTTGTATTTAACTCTAATATGTTCTGGAATCCAGTATGTAAAATAATGCTATGAAGAACTGTATGCCATGCATACACAAATGGGATGTGTAAGTTATGGGGATTACTTATGAAAGAACAAGATTACAGGGGAATCACTGGTAGTTATAGGGAAGCATTAAGGTACTTAAGATCACAAGTCTCCATTAGACCTCAATAGGATTTGTACTTCTAACACCCCTTGGTCGGGTTTTGTTTTGTGTTAAATACTATGACTAGTAATAAACAACCAGCACTTCGTTATACTATCGTCTTACACAAAATTCATCATTAAGGTTCAGTACCTTGAAGTAAAATAATGTTACAAGAAAATATTCACAATAGAAACGCAGGAAATTTACACTAAAAAAAAAATAAATAGAACTGAAGCTTCTGAATATACTGAAGTTCATAATTGAAGACAGCAGCAAAAGATTCTCTCTGACCATATAGTAACACTGTCTTCCTGTCTTCCCTTCGTAATATAGTTGTAGTATTACTTTTACATAAAGGTAATTTTGGTTTGCAATTTTGTTTTGGTTTTTTTTTTTTTAAACTGCTCTAAGCAGTTTGAAGACAGAAACTAATCATGAATGGCACTTTGGTTTTTTTTTTAAAAATCATAAAGTAAAATTTCATAACTTTTTATACACACAGGGAACACTCTTAGAAGCTAACTACAAGGATATATACATTTCAATAATATTATCTCTTCTAAATATACAAGATCATCTAGAAATCTGTAGAGTCTCCTAACAAACAATTTAGGTATATCTTACTGCACCTATCTCTAGCCCTGTTGATGTTACCCTAAAAAATGCCAATAGCTTCTATTCATTTTCAGCTAAGACTCAAGTGTAATGCTTTCACATAACACAGATTTTTTCTTTTCAAAGCCAGCTATGGGAAACATTAACCCCTATTGCACCTAGGTTTCTATCTGGAGAGTGCCGAATTTCATGGATTTGGCAGTCTTGCATACACAAGAGCATGTTAGCTCTGTAATTAATTTTATGTGCATGAAAGCATAAATATATATAGGTACACACTTTGTAATCTGTTTCTTTCCTTTAATGAAGACTGTTATTCCATGAGATGAAGGAAGAAAATTCTCTTTTCTGCTGACTCACTGTAATGGTAGTAGAGATCCAGACCAGTGGTTGAAGCGATGCAGAAGAGAAACTGGCTAGTGTCTGTTTTACACAATACTAAATATTGCATCAGCATGCACCACTCAGAGGACTCAAAATTTCACCTCTGAAATAAAAAAGTACAAGAGCTTATAACCTCTGCTGCTTTTGAAGCTTTCCCACTATGAGAAGACTGATAGGCTATCTGGTGTTCACACTCATTAGTAAAGTGAATAAGCACCACCATCTCATACCATTAAGCACATCATGGGGAAACCCTTTTCAAGAGAAGAAGGTAACTGGCATTATTTAAAGTAAAAATCATCATCATCATCATAATCCCTAATTAAAGATGAATAACCAAGAAGAAACACATATAACATTTCACAAGGAAGTTTTGGAGATTCTCTACCTTCCCTGTTAAGGTTTTGGATTCCACTCATCAAACATTGTTTTACCAAGGGCTAAGAGTTCTTGATGGTCTCTTTCATCCTCTTTCTCAGAAGGACAGGAATTCATTCAGTCAAAATTGTTTTGCATTTCCAGCAGTGCGAAGAACCATGCGAATAGTGTGAATCGTTACTTAACCTACTAACAAACGCAGCCGATAACAGAATGAGACACTAAACTGGAGACTGACAAATTACATTATTTTTTCCAGTGCCTAGTCATGTTCCAAAGCAGACCGGAGCTGGCACAGACATGCTCCTTTCAATTTAAGATCTTTTTTATAGAATTTTTTCAATTTGTCAATGCCATGCATTATTGCCATGCACTAATTTTGCAGGTCTGTGCTTAAAATCGTATTCTTATCAGCTCAGTGTTTTCCCTTCCGAGCACAGTCACTAATCTTATCTTATACTCCACGGGCTGCATACGATTATATCTCTACAAGGATTTTAGTCTATGGCAGCTAATAATGCTGCTGCTTCACTTAGCTCCAAATGTAGTGTGGAGTTGCATTCTAAATCATTACAATATTATCAAATATGTCAAAGTTAAAAATGCATTTATGTTTCCCAAATCAATTGCAACTGAAAATAATAGTAATTCGGCAGTGAATACAATTGTTTTGATAATGTAATCTAGAAATTTTAATACTTATTAGTCCTGAACAAAATTTTACAAAGCACCTTTTGTTCATTTGCCCATCCCCCATTTTGGACTCTAGTATTCAGTCAGATTGTTGTGAGACATCTGTAAAAATTATCTGCAATCTCTCTATTGCCACAATACAGCTAATCCACCAGTTCTCTTCATGAACTGCAGAAACAAAAGCAAACACCTTTCCATGCTGCACACTAGTGTGCATTTTTGCCATCTCAAGCAAATGCATGTTTGATAAGGCTTTCAGTAGAGTTGCAGTGAGCGGTATTTCTAAGTGCCATTTGATGGAGAACCTGGTCCTGGTTGGTTACAGTAAAATATAATCTGAAATAGAGGTTTAGAACCGTGGCATATTTTTAACTTCCTGACATATGCAGCATAGTCTGCTATTGAGGAATTTTCCTCTCACCAAAGTGATGAGCAGACAAGGCAACACTAATGCTACTCCACGCTTTGCTCAGTGGGAGGTAATGCAAAATTGGCGCAGTAGCAAATACTATATTAATAGTGTGGTGCTCCTTTTCCCTTCCCTCCCCCATCTCAGTTTCAGACTTGGAAAGTGATAACATACAGGACAGACTACATTCTTCTTCAAGAAAAAGGAATGAAGAGAAATCATTTGGTAAGTGATCGCTAGGAAAAAAGAATTTGCTAAAAATGCACCAGGCTGATGGTAAATAACTGACATCCATATTCAGTACAGTGCCGAGCAGCTACAGCCAGTGATATAATCTGTTATATCAACACAGGACCAAATTCATCTCTCAG